>NW_022884870.1:0-18010 GCF_011952205.1 Bombus bifarius | reverse complement strand
GGAGGCAGGGGGCCCCTCCCGCGCGCACCGCGAACGTCAGCGGTAACAATCACCCTGACGGACAAATCGAGCCAATCCTACGCGGAAGTGGTGGCTGCGGCCAAGGACAGTGTCTCCCTGACCGATCTCGGCATCAACACGATGAGGATGCGGAAGACCATCACCGGAGGTGTCATCTTAGAGGTCCCTGAGGACCAGGGAAGGGAGAAGGCCGCAGCGCTCGCAGCACAGCTGACGCGGGCTCTGGACCCGAACGAGGTCCGCGTGGCGACCCCCTTCCGAGCCGCGGAGGCAAGGGTGTCCCTGATAGACATAGCGGCCACCAAGGCGGAAATCCAGAACACCCTGGCGAGGGAGAGCGCCTGCAAGCCGGAGGACATACGGCTGAGAGAAATCCGCCCCGCCCGGAACGGTCTTGGCACCGTATGGATACGAGGCCCTGCCAGTGCAGTGAGGAAACTGGCCCAGGCTGGAAAGGTCGCCATAGGCTGGTCGACGGCGAAGGTCGAAGCCATCGAACGGAGACCGTTACAGTGCTAGAGGTGCCTTGGGATAGGACACACGGGGAAGACCTGCACCGCCAAGGAGGACAAGGGGCACCTGTGCTTCAGATGCGGCGAACCAGAGCACCAGGCGACAGCATGCACTACTGCGAGCCCGAAATGCCTGCTCTGCGAGGCGCTTGGAGCACCGTCGGTGCACAGGATGGGGGGACCGGCCTGCGCCCCCACGAAGAAAGGCTGCAAGAGGCAGCGCGAAAGGCTCCCCGTCGCAAAGCGACCCTAAGAGCGCGAACAAGGAGGTAGGCACGGAGGAAGCCACAAACAAGGAAAGAACACCAAAGAATTGAGAATGCGCATCCTCCAGACTAACCTGGGAAGGTCAAGGCGAGCACAATACCTGCTCCACCAAACCATCCGGGAGAGCACGGTCGCCCTAGCGGTGGTGGCGGAACCATACAGAGTTCTGGATGCCCCGGAGTGGGTCGGAGACACGGACGGAATGGTTGCCGTCACCTGGACATCAACGCCCGGGGCGTACGCCCACGGAGCCCTGCTGGAACGCGGCAACGGGTATGCCGCGGTCGAGTGGGCAGGGATGATGGTGGTGGGGGTGTACGTGTCACCTAACAGCGGACGGGCAGCGTTCGAAGAATTCCTAGACGGAGTTGGCGACTGCGTCAGGCGACGACTCCCCCGACAAGTGCTCGTCCTGGGAGACTTCAACGCACACTCCACGGAATGGGGGAACGCCAGGACCAACGCGAGCGGCCGCATGCTATCAAACTGGGCCGCGGGACTTGGACTTCTGTTAGTGAACAGGGGCTCGACCAGTACCTGCGTGACGTGCAGAGGGAGCTCCATTGTTGACATAACATGGGCCTCCCCCGAGGCATTCAGGCGGATCTCAGGCTGGAGAGTGGCCGAAGGGGTCGAGACGCTGTCGGACCACCTCTACATATTCATGGAGGTGGACGCACCTGGACCTGGAATGCCGACGACAAACGACGGGCGCGGCCCGCCGAGGGGGAGACACGCTCGCCCACCACCTAGATGGAAAATAAAGGAGAGGAATGAAGATCTACTCCAGGCGGCTGCTATAGCAACAGCTTGGAGCTGGGAGGCCTCAACAACGACGACCGAAGCAGACGTGGAAGAGGAGGCCGAGAACCTCCGCCAAGCCATGATAGCAATCTGCGACGCATCCATGCCACGAGCCACACCGGGCACGGTGCGAAGCAGAGCAGTTTACTGGTGGAACCCCGACATCGCGGAACTGAGGACGAGATGTGTCCGGGCTCGAAGACAGTACCTAAGGGCCCGCCGCTGGCGACGACGCGACGAAGAAGAAGTCTCCTTGCGCTACCGGACGTACCGCGCGCTACGGCGCTCGCTACAAAGGGAAATTAAAAAAGCGAAGGACCGTGCCTGGTCCGAACTGGTCGAAACAGTCGAGTCGGACCCATGGGGGAGGCCATACAGGACGGTGACACAGAAACTACGCGCGAAGGACCCCCTGACTACGGCGGAAATGGAACCTGCGCTGCTGACGCGGATCACCGGAACGCTCTTTCCCCCACAAGAAAACAGAGCGGCGGAACGGCCACGGGAAACGACACGACCGCTGGAATGGAGGGACGACTGGGAAGTCACGGAGGAGGAGATATGTGAGGCAACCAGAAGAATGTCCGCCCGCAACGTGGCACCGGGCCCGGACGGAATCCCTGGCCGGATCTGGGGGGAAGTGATGGGGGTCACGGCTCCCAGACTCCGGCACCTCTTCACAAGATGCCTGAGGGAGGGAGTCTACCTCCGGGCGTGGCGGACGGCGAGGCTGGTCCTGCTCCATAAAGAGGGCCGACCGACGACCTCGCCGTCAGCGTACCGGCCGATATGCCTACTTGACGAGGTCGGCAAACTACTCGAGAGGGTAGTCGCCGCCCGGTTGGAACGACACATAGCGGGCCAAGTGCCAGGTTTGCACGAAAGCCAGTACGGCTTCCGGAAGGGGCGCTCGAGGATTGACGCGGTCAGACGCGTACGAGCGATTGCGGAGGACATGGTCTCCCGGAAAGGCGTGGCGCTGGCGGTTTCCCTGGACATCGTCAATGCGTTCAACACCATGCCATGGGACAGGATTGTGACGGCCCTGGAGCACTTCGAGGTTCCCAGCTACCTCGTCCGATTGATACGAGCCTACCTCGACGACAGGTGGGTGTGTTACACCAGTAAGGAAGGAGAGGAAAAGCGATCCGTTGAGCGTGGCGTCCCGCAGGGCTCGGTGCTGGGCCCCATACTATGGAACGTTGCGTACGACGAGGTACTACGATGCCCGCTACCCCCAGGCGCGGCCATAGTATGCTATGCGGACGACACCCTAATCCTGGTCGAGGGTCGTGGCTGGCACGAGACGCTGCGCATTGGCGGAATCGCAACGGCCTATGCGACCCGTGCCGTGAACGAACTGGGCCTGAGAGTCTCCCCTGCGAAGTCGGAGGCCACCTGGTTCTTTGACAGGAAGAGGCGAGGGACACCACCGCCCGGCCTATGCATAAACATGGCAGGTAAAACCGTCCGGGTGGGATCACAGATGAAGTATCTGGGACTCACCCTCGACAGCCAGTGGACGTTCGAGCCACACTTCGACTCACTGATCCCGAAGGTGTCAGCGGCTGCCAATGCCCTGTGCGGTCTACTACCGAACATCGGCGGGGCCGGAGACGCGGTGCGCCGACTTTACGAGGGCGTCGTTCGGTCACGAGTGATGTATGTGGGGGCCCCAGTATGGGCGGACGACCTGATGGCAAGCCGTCGCAGCATTCTGCTCCTGAGAAGACTGCACAGAATGACCGCCATCAGAATCATTAGGGGATACCGGACGGTGTCGCACGCGTCGGCGTCCACCCTAGCCGCGTCCCCCCCGTGGGAGCTGCGGGCGCTGGCGCTCAAAAAGAGATACACCCGCCGGAGAGAATGGCTCCCGGGAGAAGACCCCACCGAGCAGGCGGCTTCAAACGACACAGGAACCGTCGAAGAGGACACATGGAACCTGTGGCGATCCCAACTGATCAACGGGAGAAGCGAACACCGAGGCGCGGATGCGGGCCTACCAAACTGGGAGGCATGGAGGAGCCGCCACGGCCTCCCACTCACATTCAGGATGACACAAGTACTCACCGGACACGGCGTGTTCGGCGAGTTCCTGAAGAGAAAACGGCGAGATACGACAGACATCTGCCACCACTGCGGAGAGGGCAGGGACACAGCGCAGCACACCCTGGAGCTCTGTCCGGCGTGGGAGCTGCTCCGCTACACCCTGTGGCACGCCGTAGGAGAAACGTTGACCCCCTCAGCGATTGTGGAAGCGATGTTGAGAGGATCACAGGAATACGAGACCGTCCGCCTCTTCTGCGAGCGAGTTATGCTCGCGAAGGAGCGAGCGGAAAGGGAGAGAAAGAAAAACTCTCAACCCTGCAGGATAAGACGATGGAGAAGGATGGCAGTCAGACGACCCAGAGCCGCCCCGCCTCCACCCCAACGGACTACGACCAGAAGAAGTGACAGCACTAGGAGCAACGACATCCACCTAACGCCTACTCAATAGCCGGCTCGAACTAGAGAACGCGTGAAGTGGGTGCAAATGAAGTTAATTCATAAGAGAATCCTGGAGCATCCCTGTCATACGCGTCGGGTGGTCATCGTGGAGCTTTAGTCGGTAAGAGTCCGACACTACTCTGCTGTTACGCAATTACTGGAACAGCGGAGTGTCCATGAGGATTTCTCCACGTAAAAAAAAAGAAAAAAAAAATTTGTATGTGAGTTACTCTGGCTTATCAATATGCCCTGTTCAAAGTTGGCCAAGCTGAATACTGTCACAGGCCTCTATCTTCCTTAATAAGAGCTGTAGGGGATCGAATAATGAGACTACCAATATGTGTACTCGTTAGTGAATTTGAAACAGATCTTGTCGCGAACAGATCTTATTCGTTTATTCATTATCGTCAGAAGAAGGCCAAAAGATACAAATTCGTCTTGTTTTACGGTTACATGTAGCGGCACCATTGTTTTGCCCGGAGCTTATAATTCCTTACAATACCTCTTGATATTCCGAAGCAAAACAACAACATGGTTTGAAGCAAATTCTAACTATTGTGCCGCTACAGAGCGTTTTAAGGCATGCATAAATTGAATGCATCTTTGTTGAGTCTAGATGATCCAGAATGGCGAACTACCGCAAGTAGAGCAACTAATCGAAATACTAGACATGCACATATACGTAATATGTTTAACATGGATAGGAAATTGTTTTGAAATTTAACAATCATTGCAATAATTACATCGGTTCGGAAGTCGTATTACTAGATACTTATTGTAATATCGTAAAGTAATTCGAATTAGAAATCAGTTGAAAATAGAAAAACCGTGTACGTCGTGTTTCTGTGGTTCGTTTACATTTAAGAGTGCCTACGTGACTAAAGGCATGTAGTTGGTAGTTCTTACATAGGTATGAGGGAAACAATAGACAACGTTAGAAGAAGGACGGTTTCGCTACGCAAGGCGAGTCGAAAAGTGTGCGTGTTGCGAGAATCAGAGCTAATTGAGTCGTCGAAGGGTAGAGTCGTTAGAGGTATCGAGTCGTCGAAGAGTAGAGTTGTGAGAATTGATAGAGTTGTTAGAGAGAGAGAGTGTGTGTGTGTGTGTGTTAGATTCGTTGTGACGAGAGTGGTCAAATAACTGTAAAGTTATTTGATATAGATACGAGTATTGCATTTAGTTTCCGTTAAATAAATATCGTTTCCTGTCCAATTTATATATGTATATTCAACTTAATATTAATAAGTTGCAAGTAATCGGGAAAAAATTTCTATCCTTATTTTCCGATATTACATTATTTTCACAGATTTCAATTCACTTATCCATTGATTGATATTAGGACAAATGAGGAACTTCGCATCTTGTTAGATTAACAAATAAAATGTATTGTTCCTGATAAATGGTATGCAGAATAGTATTGGAAATAAAAGACTGGTTTATATTACAGTTCAAGTGACTGATAGTAGGAAAGCAGTGATGGAAAGTGAGGCAACGTATTATAAAATTGAATCCCTAATTATAGCATCTAGATAGTATTTTGAGTGTGGACGGAGGACAAAATTATGACCTAGCCGGTCGACTTGCAACCATAAAGCGCGAACTCGATGAATACGAAGCGTCTGGGAAGGCAAACAGAATCTTCCTAACATCTTGCCGCAGCTCGTTCGATGAACTTTGGAGGAGGATACTCGCGGTTCAAGAAGAGTTAGATGGGTTAGATGAGGGGGAAGATGCGCGTGTAGCTTCGTTGTCGCAAGAGCATCGGGAGCTTGACGTGCGGTTCCTAGGTCTCTTTGAGCAAATGTCAGCAACAACCCCGTCGACAACAAAAACAGGCGAGACATGCCGGAAACCAGAGCCGACCACCTTTCCAGAGGTCCGCGTGCCCCAATTCGACGGTGCCCTCGAGAACTGAACCTATTTCTACGACACGTTCTCATCCATAGTGGACCGTAACGAAAGTTTGCCGAATATCCAAAGTTCCAGCATCTACGCTCATCTATAACTGGACGGGCCGCACAGAGTATCCAGTCATTAGTACTCACAGAGGCCAACTATCCCATCGCGCTTGACACACTGACGGATAAGTTCAATTGCCCCCTCCAAATCTGCATGCGCCATTGGAATTTGATGCGCAACTATCCGGAAATCAAAAAGGAAACTCCACAAGCCCTAGAGGATTTTTTGGAAACCATCAGCGTAAATCTAAAGGCGCTCGAACACCTAAAAGGGCCCGTCACATCAAATATAGCGATTATCGAATTGATCGCGTCGAAATTGCCCTCGTCCAGCCTGCGTAAATGGCAACGCACACTGCCCCGCCAGCAGGTGCCATCCTATCAGCATCTGATACACTTTCTCAAAACACGGGCGAACGGGACTCAATTCCTCTCTAGAGCGAAGGAATCAAAAGAGTCAATCCACAAACACCACAGTCAGCGAACAAGCATACCGCATGGGCGAACCCTTGCTACAACCAGCAGAACGGTAGTGTGTCCGACCTGCAACGGACCTCACGATATCAGACACTGTAAAATCTTCAAGGCCAAATCATCGACCAAACGTTTTCAGATCGTGAAGAAGGCATCGTTGTGTATAAATTGCCTAGGCAGAGGACATTCGCCGACACAGAGTACATCGGGTTCGTGTCGTATCTGCGGTCACCGACACCATACTTACCTACACCGCGAACAAACCCAGGTAGACTCACGGTCGTCGAGCGGTCGATCTTCGAGCGGTCGATCGTCGAGCGGTCGATCGGCAAGCGATTGGTCGCCGAGCAGTCGGTCGTCGGACAGTTGCTCATCGAGCGGTCGGACGTCGGGCAGTCGCGCACCGAGCGGTCGGTCGTCGGGTAGTCGTTCATCACACAAGCGAGCCTCCACCGAACAATCACCATCTGGATCATCGAAATCGCGGTCGTCCCACAAGTCGAGACGAACATCCGACACTTCACGGAAACATACATCTTCAGCTCCAAGAGGTACGAAAGGGCATGCCTCGTATGAGTCACGCTCAGCCCGGATCAAGAACACCACCCCTACCTCCTCGTCCAAGTCCCAACCGGGGCAAAACTGACTGTCCGAGACTACGACAGCAAGGGAGATCGGACTAACAAACACATCTCCCCACAGCCCTCTGCATCATGATCTGCTGGCCACAGCACAGATCAAGGTTTTGAACAAACAGGTACAACCAATCCGAGCCCGAGCCTTACTCGACACTGGGACGAGCATGAACTTCATGACCGACAAGCTCGCGAATTCCCTCGGTATAAAACAAAGGAGATGTGCGATCCAGATCGGAGCCCTCGACAATTTGAGCACAACGGCAAAACGATACACCACGGCCACAATCACGTCGACGGACGGCAAGTATAAGAAAACATTGAGATTTCTTGTTATCCCGGCCATGTCGACTTTCATACCAAGCGAGCCCATCGACCCCTCGAGTCTGGGATTACCCAGAAATATTCAATTAGCCGATCCACACTTCCATTGCCCAGCCCCGATCGATGTCTTACTTAGTACCGGATCAACATTTGCGTCGCTGTGCATAGGGCAGGTCAATCTGGCGCAACC
Source organism: Bombus bifarius (assembly GCF_011952205.1). Taxonomy (NCBI): domain Eukaryota; kingdom Metazoa; phylum Arthropoda; class Insecta; order Hymenoptera; family Apidae; genus Bombus; species Bombus bifarius. The sequence goes on along the minus strand of NW_022884870.1, from coordinate 10,335 downwards.
AGGCGAACCTGAACTACGTCTACAAAAAACACGGCTCGGCTGGGTAATCGGGGGGAGTCCAACGTCCCAAACCGCGATAAATACGTTCCACGCAACCACAACGGCTCTGCAAGGGGACCTCGCACGGTTTTGGGAGATCGACGAGGGACCGGCCACTACTCATCTTTCGGAATCTGAACGACTATGTGAAGAACATTTCCGAAACCATGTCCGACGAACCAAGGAAGGCAGATACATCGTTGCATTATCATTCAACGAAAAGCTTTCCTCACTCGGGTCATCGAAGGCCGCTGCAATGAGCAGGCTCGCCTCTCTTCATCGTCGATTCCAACGCGACAAACAATATGAAACCGCGTATAGTGCTGTGATCCAAGAATATTTAGACTTGGGTCAATGACGAAGATCAACACGGATCACGCCACCGGCTACGGATATTATTTACCACATCACGGCGTGATCAAGGAATCGAGCGACACCACCAAGCTCCGGGTTGTGTTCGACGGCTCAGCATCAAGTACCACGGGAGTGTCTCTAAACGACGCCCTTCATACGGACCCGAAATTACAAGAAGACCTGAGAAACATCCTATTGAGATTCCGGTCATTTCAATATGTCCTTACCGGCGACATCGAGAAAATGTACCGTCAATTCATCCTACGTCCAGAAGATCGTCCTTATCAAAAGATTCTGTGGCGTGCCGACAACGGAGAGATCGAAACATACCGACTCAACACCGTAACGTTCGGTCTATCCGCAGCCCCGTATCTGGCCATCCGATGTCTCAAACAGTTGGCAGAAGACGAGGGACCTTGATTTCCGAGAGCAGCGCAGATCCTGCGGCGAGACTTCTATGTCGACGATGCGTTGACCGGAGCCGATACGAAGGACGAAGCCTTATCAGTCAGGAATGATCTCACGAAATTACTTAAGCTAGCCGGTCTAAATATCCGCAAATGGGCATCAAACGATCGGGATCTGCTACGAGGGCTACCTGAAGAAGACACCAACCAGAAATTACATCTCGGTGAGTCATCCACGTTAAAAACACTCGGCGTCTTTTGGGATTCAGCCGACGATGCCATACTCTATTCGGTCAAGACGATCAGTGACACTTCCCGAGTCACAAAGCGATCAATCAGTTCAGTCATCGCACAAATCTATGATCCACTGGGATTGCTCGCGCCGGTAATCGTTCGAGCAAAAATGATTTTGCAACAAGTCTGGACATTGAAGGTAGATCGAGACGAATCCCTTCCGACAGACGTACACACAGAATGGATCAAATACCACACCCAATTGCCGTTGTTAAATGTGGTAAGGTTCCCTCGGAAGACCATCATTGAATCCGCAACGAAAATTGAGCTACGCGGATTCTGTGACGCTAGCGAAAGGGCATATGGGGCGTGCGTCTACGTGCGGACGACGGACCGAAAGAACAATATTTGGACTCGACTCCTCACGGCGCGGTCGAAGGTAGCGCCGCTCAAATCGCTGTCCATACCACGTCTCGAATTAAGCTCGAATTAACTTATTTTGACGTTCTTGATTTCGTCAATACGACAGGCCCTGGCGACCAAGATATCGCGGATAGTATACTGGACTGACTCCACCATCGTGCTCCATTGGATCAGGTCTTCGTCGCACACCTTGAAAACATTTGTGGCGAATCGAGTCGCTGAGATACAGACCAAGACCAATACCTCCGACTGGCGTCATGTGCCTACCGACGATAATCCAGCGGATCTCATCTCCCGAGGCAAGACGCCCAAGGAATTCCTATGTCCGTCCATTTGGAAAAACGATCCAAGGTGGCTCCTGCAAAGCGAAAACTATTGGCCGGTCTGGAGCCCGACACCGGTAGTCGACCTCCCGGAGCAAAAGAAGACGATCTGTCTGAGGACGAATATTAGCGACAACACACTCCGCCATCGTTACTCGTCTTGGCCAAGACTAATAAGAATCGTCGCCCGGTGTCTTCGATGGAGACATAAGCAACACCTATCTGCCCATCTCACCACAGACGAACTGACTGCAGCGCACAACAGACTAATAAAAATATTACAATCCAGTCGTTTCGCGCCTGAAATTCGGATCCTCCAGAAAAATCGAAGCGAGGATGTTGGAGGGAAACTACAGCCATTAAACCCCTTCCTCGACGAAGATGGGCTACTCCGGGTAAGAGGACGACTAACCAACTCCGCCATACCCTTCAGCCAAAACACCCGATCATCCTACCGAAATCCCCGGTGACAGAGCTAATTATAGAGCAAGAGCACCGGAACAATCATCACACAGGGACACAAGCTACACTATACGCGGTGAGACTGCGCTATTGGCCGATCGACGGTCGTAGCCAGGTATGGCGCACTCTCAGAAGGTGCGTCCGATGCTGCAGAGCCAACCCTCCACCAGTGGAATACTTGATGGGTGATTTGCCAGAGGCGCGTATTACCGAATCGCGGCCGTTCACGAACGTCGGAATCGACTACTGCGGCCCATTCTACATCAAGGAGAGGAGGGACCGCAACCGACGTAAAATCAAGACGTACGCCGCCATATTCGTTTGTCTGGCGACAAAGGCGGTCCACGTAGAGTTAGTCAGCGACCTAACCACCGACGCCTTCTTGGCCGCGCTACGCCGTTTCATCTCGCGGCGAGGATACTGCGCAACGATCCTCACCGACAACGGCACCAATTTCGTCGGGGCTAATCGGCAGCTGCAAGAACTCCGGACCCTATTGCAGTCCGACGACCACCAGGATAGGGTACAGAATTTTCTCGCCGACCGACAAATACAATGGCGTTTTAATCCTCCGAACTCACCACATTTTGGCGGCTTATGGGAAGCCGCGGTTAAAGCGTTCAAACGCCATCTCATCCGCGTGGTCGGCACGGAGCTCCTGACCTTTGAGCACCTCAACACCCTTGTGATCGAAATTGAAGCCATTCTCAATTCACGCCCACTGACTCCCATCTCATCCGATCCGAAAGATCCTCCTGTCCTCACTCCCGGACATTTTCTGATCGGTGACACACTAACCAGTTTACGGGAGCGTGATTTCAGGACAGTTCCATCAGGCCGGCTATCCAGTTGGCAGCGCATTCACCAGATTAAGCAGCACTGCTGGAGCAGATGGTATCGAGAATACCTAAATGAGCTAACCCGCCGCAACAAATGGGACAAGGGCAAACATAACATTCGTGAAGGCACCGTAGTAATCCTCAGGGAGGATAACGTACCCTCTATGCAGTGGCCTTTGGGCCGCGTAATCAAGATCCATCCAGGAGCCGACGGAATCATCCGGACCGCTACCGCGCAGGCGGCAACAAGCATCCTCGACTGCGGTGTCAAAAGACTGGTCCCCTTGCCCATCCACCCAGATCCAGACGAGGCCGAACGTCCACACGGAGCGAAGGAGGTCACCAACGACACACCTGACTCCACAGCCAGAATTTGATCGGTGCCCTCTCAACGGGGGGAGGATGTTACGCCGCCTAAAACATCTGCACGCCAGCCCGGGCGACCGGACAACAACCGACCTGCGTAACGTCACTTCGATCCTCAATAAACTTAAGGACCCACCATAACTTTCATTTCCCTGTATTGTTTCGCCCTGTGTCTTCAACCCGTTTGTCTTGAAGAATTTCTAAAGCTTAAAAATATTCTCGAGACACAGTCGGTTTTTAGAGAGGTCCTTGGGTTTATTAGTCGCACTTAAAACACGGAGAAAGCGGGTATGCACCCATTAGGAAAATCCGAATAGCCCTGTAATAAAACAAGCTAGGTTTTTCTCACGCTCACAGTCATCTATCCACCACGATGGTTGTTTCGATCGTTCGCGGAGAGACGCGATCGCGAGATATCACGTCAACGAGAGTTGTAAGTTCCCGTTACGATTAAATAATCGACGCCACGAACTGATCGATTCCCTTATTTCGATTAGGATAATAAGGGTAGTTCAATGAATTCCACAGAATTAACACAAATAAATTAACGTTTATTTTAACAAATTATCAACTAGGAAGACATAAAGAGAACAACAAAAAGAAATGTAACTGCGTTTTGCTTGTTAAGTAATGCGCGATATAAGAGATGTGTTGACGGTTCGGCTTCTCGAAGAGTTCTGCTCGCCTTTCGATTTTTCCCGCTTTTTATGGAAGGCGACCCCCACTACGTTCGGACCACGCCACATTCTTTTACGCGAGGTAAAATAACGGCCACGAATCGACGTTTCTGGAGGTCGCCCTGCTTAATGAACCATGCGCTTGCCACTACAATGTTTGTTTGCCGGGCAGCCGCGACGATCCATCTGCGACATTATAGTGCCGCGAACGACAGTTAAGAATATGATCTATGGTAAGCCGCATGGCGTAACATTCTCCCCCCGTTGAGAGGGTACCGATCAAGTTAGGTTGAAGTTCCCATCTTAGTTCGTCTCGGTGGCTAGTTGTTCGGGTTTCTCTAAATCGGGTTGAATTGGCAGTGGGACAAGCCTTTTGACGGCCCGATCCAAAACGCTCTTTGCCGTCTGAACTGTAGCTGTCCGGATGACACCATCGGCGCCTGGATGAACCTTGATAACTCGGCCCAGAGGCCAATGCATGGAGGGAACGTTGTCCTCTCTGAGGATGACGATTGTGCTCTTTTGGATGCCGTGTCCACCCTTGCTCCACTTATTGCGGTTGGTTAGCTCGTTCAAATACTCCTTATGCCAGCGGTTCCAAAAATGCTGTTTAAGCTGTTGGATATGCTGCCATCTGGAGAGTCGGTTCGATGGAATGTCTCTGAAATCTCGATCACGTAAGCACATTAGTGAATCGCCAATGAGGAAATGTCCGGGAGTGAGGACTAGGAGATCATTTGGATCGGTGGAGATAAGAGTTAGCGGGCGGGAATTGAGGACTGCTTCTATTTCTATGATAAGAGTATTCAATTGTTCAGAGGTGAGTAACTCGTTGCCGGCTACACGCCTGAGGTGGCGTTTAAATGACTTCACCGCTGCTTCCCATAGCCCACCGAAATGCGGTGAATGAGGGGGAATGAAGCGCCATTCGATTTGTTTGTCGGCTAAAAATGCGGTTACTTTTTCTTTGTGATCGTCCGATTGTAATAAATCATGAAGCTCTCGTAATTCGTTGCTTGCTCCTCTGAAGTTGGTGCCGTTATCAGAATGGATGGTGGAGCAATACCCTCGTCGAGCGATAAATCTGCGAAGAGCGGCGATGAAGGCTTCGCTAGTGAGATCGTCAACAAGCTCGATGTGTACCGCTTTAATTGCTAGGCATACGAAAATGGCTACGTATACCTTTATCTGACGACGGTTACGATCTCGTTTTTCTTTGATGTGGAACGGCCCGCAGTAATCGACGCCGACGTTTGTGAATGGGCGAGATTCCGTTACTCGCGCCTCCGGCAGATTACCCATCACGTATTCTACCGGCGGTGGTTGAGCGCGGCAGCAGCGGACGCAGCCTTTGATCGCCCGCCATACTTGACTTCGACCGTCGACGGGCCAGTATCTTTGTCTTACTGCGTATAACGTAGCCTGCGTTCCGGAGTGCATGTGGATCTTGTGCTCGTGTTCTATGATGCGTGTTGTAACGGATGACTTAGGTAATACTATGGGATGTTTCTGGGCGAAGGTCATCGACGAATGACTGAGTCGACCCCCGACTCGCAATATTCCTTCCTTGTCTATGAATGGATTGAGTCGCGTGAGCTTACCCTTTATCGCCGCGTTCCGATCTTTTTGGAGTGTACGAATTTCCTCGGAGAGATGGATGTTTTGCAACAATTTTATCAGCTTATTGTGCGTTATGCGTAATTCGGTAACGGTTAGGGGTGCCGCTCGGTTCTTTTTCTGTTTCCAACGGAGGCAACGAGCTATGATTCGTATCAACTTGGGCCAGGATGAATACCTTTGCAACAAACTGTAATCGGAGGGGTTTGCGGACAGACAAATCGCCCCTTTCTGCTCCGGTAGTTCAATTTGCGGTGTTAGATCCCATGTCGGCCAATAGCCTTCCGACTGGTAGAGCCATGCAGGACCGTGCTGCCAGATGGTTGGGCGCAGAAACTCTTCGGGTGTTTGGCCGCGTGATATTAAGTCCGCCGGATTGTCGTCGGTAGGAACGTGGCGCCAATCGCGGATGCTGGTTTTTGTTTGAATTTCGGAGACTCTGTTAGCGACGAATGTTTTAAGGGTGTGAGGTGATGTATTGAGCCAATGGAGGACGATAGTGGAATCGGTCCAATAGATAGTTCGAGTAATTTTATGTGATAGGGCTTGTTGTACTGTCGACATCAGGGACGTAAGAAGGAGTGCTCCGCTCAGCTCGAGCCGAGGAATGGTCTGGCACTTGAGGGGGGCGACTTTCGATTTTGCGGTTAAAAGTTGGGTCCAAACACGGCCGTTGGTGTTAAGGGTTCGGAGATAAACACAGGCTCCGTAAGCCTTTTCGCTGGCATCGCAGAAACCATGCAGTTCAATTTCTATTGCGGACTCGATTATTGCCTTGCGTGGGAACCTGACGTTGTTTAATAAGGGTAATTGGGCATAGTACCTTTCCCACTCTATATGTAACTCGATCGGAAGTGATTCATCCCAATCGATTTTCGACGACCATATTCGTTGAAGTAGCATCTTGGCCCGAACAATCACCGGTGCGAGCAGACCGAGCGGATCGTAAATTTTTGCAATCTCCGAGCTGATGATTCGTTTCGTGACTCGGGAGGGCGTGGGTTTGACTTCGACCGAGTAAAGAATAGAGTCGTCGGATGAATTCCAAAACACCCCCAGCGTCTTCAAGGTTTGCGAGTCGCCCAAAAAATGTTGGTGATTTGTTTCTTCTAAGGAAAGTCCGTGTAATAAGTCATTATCGTTTGACGCCCATTTTCGTATGTTTAAGCCGGCCAGTTGAAGTAAATTGGTGAGTTCTGTTCTGAGCGTGAGGGCTTCGTCCTTCGTTTCAGCTCCGGTGAGAGCGTCGTCGACGTAGAAATCCCGCTGCAGTACCTGTGCTGCACGTGGAAATCGATGTCCTTCGTCCTCTGCCAGTTGCTTGAGGCACCGAATAGCTAGATACGGTGCTGCGGATAAACCGAACGTTACAGTGTTAAGCTCATATGTTTCTGTTTCTCCACTCGCGCTGCGCCATAATATCCTTTGATATTTCCGATCCTCTGGTCGTACGAGGAATTGCCGATACATTTTCTCGATGTCGCCAGTGAGTACGTATTGATGAGCGCGGAATCTAATTAATATACAAAATAAATCTTCCTGTAACTTGGGTCCTGTGTGAAGTGTATCGTTTAGGGAGGTTCCGGTAGTGCTTGGTGCCGATCCGTCGAAAACTACACGGAGTTTGGTGGTTTGACTCGATGCTTTGGTCACGCCATGATGGGGTAAATAGTATCCGTTGTCGTCGGAGTGGTTGTCATTGACCTTCGTCATGTGTCCCAACGCCAGGTATTCCTGTATTACCGTTCGATATTCTGATTCGAAGCGTTTGTCGTGCTGGAATCGGCGATTGAGTGAGGCGAGTCGTTTACTCGCCAGCGTTTTAGAGGATCCGAGTGACTGAAGCTGATCGTTGAAAGGTAGAGCGACGATGTATCGTCCTTCGCTGGTGCGTCGGGTGTGGGCTTGGAAGTGTTCTTCGTATCGTCGATCTGCCTCTGAGATATGTTTAATTGAGGGTCCTTCATCGATTTCCCAAAACCGCGCGAGGTCTGCTTGTACGGTCGTCGTGGATGTGTGAAATATGTTTGTCGCGGTTTGGGAAGTTGGACTCCCCCCGATTACCCATCCGAATCGCGTCTTTTGCAGACGCAGTCCAGGCTCGTCTGGCTGCGTGAGGTTGACTTGTCCCACACACATCGACGCGAGTGTTGAACCTGAGCTTAGTAGTACATCTATCGGAGCTGGTAAATGAAATCGTGGATCGGCCAATTTGAGACTTTTTGGTATCTCAAGTGTCGAACGATCGATGGGTTCGCTGGGAATGAAGGTTGATATGGTTGGAATGACAAGGAACGTTAATGTCCGCGTGTATGTACCGTCAGTGGAAGTGATCGTGGTCGTGATGTGTCGCTTAGAAGTCGTTGTCAAGGTATCTAGAGCTCCGATCGGGACCGAACATTTGTTTTGCCTTATCTTTAGCGATTTTGCTAATTCCTCGGTAATGAAATTCATACTGGATCCGGTGTCGAGCAACGCTCGACGACGGATTGGTTGCTGTTTATCATTCAAAATGTTAATCTGCGCTGTGATGACTAGATCATTGGACAGTAATTCGGATGCTATTGGTCTGATATGTTCGGTCATCAACGGAGTCGTCGATCGTCGGCGTCATTGGTTGTGTGTTCGTTTGTCACTGGGCGGTGGACTTGGAGACGCGGCTGTTCGTGGTGTTTCCGATCTGTGGTCTGTTGTGTGCTTTTTGCGACGAGTGGGTGATACGTAGGGCGGCAAAGAAGGTGTTGTGGATCGGCTATTTGATGGGGAAGATTTCGGGCTGGACGTGCTGGAACGAGACCCTGAATGGCGTTTTGTCCTATGCAGCATTGTATGATGTCGTTCTCCGCATACGCGACATGATCTTGCGAAACAATGCTTCGTTGTGTGCCCTTTCTCGAGGCAGTTGGGGCATAGTGATGCTCTTTTGACCTCCCGAATGCGTTCGCGAAGGGATTTGGTTTTGAAGGTGTCACATCTCCAAATGGGGTGTGGTCCTTGACAGGTGGGGCATGTTGGAGTAACCTATGTCGCCGTAAGTGCATGCCCTCGTGATGCGCGTTGACGGACCGGAGTAGTTTGTTCCGGTGATTCTCTTGTTTGTCTGACCCTGGTGATCGGTCTGGAGCTTCGTGCTAATCTCTCTAGGAAGTTTAGTAAATGAATGTACGGAGGCACCTCGTTATTGGGCAGCGTCATTTCCCATTGCTTTTGGATACTTAGTGGTATTTTCGAGAGGATGAGGCTGTTGAGCGTAGCACTGGTATCGAGGTAGGATTCTCCTAATTTGTTCAATGCATATATGTGTTGTTTAAATGTGTGGACTAAGCGCCTTAATTCCGTTGGAGATTCCTTGGTTATCCTTGGATAATCAATTATTGCCATGCAGTGACTGAAAGCTGTGTATCGTGTACATTCAAAACTCTCCTTGAGAACGGCTATAGCCTGACTGTAGTTTACATTACTAAGGGGTAACGCGTTTAAACAATCGGCTGCTTCTCCTTGCAGGGCGGACTGCAGGTAATGGAATTTTTGTATGTCAGTGAGACTAGGATTTTTATCGCTTGTGGAGGAAAAGGTATCATAAAACGTGTTCCATTTTTCTAAGCTTCCGTCAAAAGTAGGGAGCCGAAGATCTGGTAATTTAATGGATATCGGATTTAAACTTGCGGATGATGCACAGGTTGGAAGGTTTATGGATGTCGACGGCGAAGCTGTTTGCGCGTTCCTCAGAAGATTTTGTAGCCTTGTGTCTACCGCGACGTACTGGTCCCTTATTTCGAAGCCGCGTGCTTGTTCCTCCTCGTCTAATACTTCTAATTCGAGTTGGATCGCTTCGAATTGACTCGCAACTTCGGTCAGTTGTTTCTCGTAATTCGTTAATAAGGAGTTTTGCTGACTGTCGGATTGCTCGTACTCGTCCAGTCGGTTCGATAAGTATGTGAATCGGCCGCTACAATAGCCTCGTCTCCGACGCAGGGAGATGAGTTGGTCTTCGCTCGTCATCGTTGCCGAGGATAGGAGATGGTCGAAATAAGGAACGAGCTTACCTTACTGTCGTGCTGCGTGAGGTCGCGTGTATGTTTGGTGAGGAACGCCTTGTTCCTTCCCGACGGCCACTCGTTCGGTTGTATTGTTAAGTTGTGAAATTCGTTGCGTTGATGATTGTCCAGCTGCGACGGAAGGCTGCGTGGTTGCGTTCCCTTGCCAATGGGATGTGTTTCTTCGAAGATGACGCGCCTGACGTCACTGGTTTCGCTGTGGTGGAAGCTCCTGCTCCCGCTGCTGGTTTTGATAAAGTCACGTGGCACTGTGTGGTCACTGGTAAGTGCACTCTTCACTGGCACGTGATCCGGCTCGAAGGACCAAAATGTTTCGATCGTTCGCGGAGAGATGCGATCGCGAGATATCACGTCAACGAGAGTTGTAAGTTCCCGTTACGATTAAATAATCGACGCCACGAACTGATCGATTCCCTTATTTCGATTAGAATAATAAGGGTAGTTCAATGAATTCCACAGAATTAACACAAATAAATTAACGTTTATTTTAACAAATTATCAACTAGGAAGACATAAAGAGAACAACAAAAAGAAAT
>NW_022884869.1:0-20352 GCF_011952205.1 Bombus bifarius | reverse complement strand
GCACAACGGCAAAACGATACACCACGGCCACAATCACGTCGACGGACGGCAAGTATAAGAAAACATTGAGATTTCTTGTTATCCCGGCCATGTCGACTTTCATACCAAGCGAGCCCATCGACCCCTCGAGTCTGGGATTACCCAGAAATATTCAATTAGCCGATCCACAATTCCATTGCCCAGCCCCGATCGATGTCTTACTTAGTACCGGATCAACATTTGCGTCGCTGTGCATAGGGCAGGTCAATCTGGCGCAACCAGGCGAACCTGAACTACGTCTACAAAAAACACGGCTCGGCTGGGTAATCGGGGGGAGTCCAACGTCCCAAACCGCGATAAATACGTTCCACGCAACCACAACGGCTCTGCAAGGGGACCTCGCACGGTTTTGGGAGATCGACGAGGGACCGGCCACTACTCATCTTTCGGAATCTGAACGACTATGTGAAGAACATTTCCGAAACCATGTCCGACGAACCAAGGAAGGCAGATACATCGTTGCATTATCATTCAACGAAAAGCTTTCCTCACTCGGGTCATCGAAGGCCGCTGCAATGAGCAGGCTCGCCTCTCTTCATCGTCGATTCCAACGCGACAAACAATATGAAACCGCGTATAGTGCTGTGATCCAAGAATATTTAGACTTGGGTCAATGACGAAGATCAACACGGATCACGCCACCGGCTACGGATATTATTTACCACATCACGGCGTGATCAAGGAATCGAGCGACACCACCACGCTCCGGGTTGTGTTCGACGGCTCAGCATCAAGTACCACGGGAGTGTCTCTAAACGACGCCCTTCATACGGACCCGAAATTACAAGAAGACCTGAGAAACATCCGATTGAGATTCCGGTCATTTCAATATGTCCTTACCGGCGACATCGAGAAAATGTACCGTCAATTCATCCTACGTCCAGAAGATCGTCCTTATCAAAAGATTCTGTGGCGTGCCGACAACGGAGAGATCGAAACATACCGACTCAACACCGTAACGTTCGGTCTATCCGCAGCCCCGTATCTGGCCATCCGATGTCTCAAACAGTTGGCAGAAGACGAGGGACCTTGATTTCCGAGAGCAGCGCAGATCCTGCGGCGAGACTTCTATGTCGACGATGCGTTGACCGGAGCCGATACGAAGGACGAAGCCTTATCAGTCAGGAATGATCTCACGAAATTACTTAAGCTAGCCGGTCTAAATATCCGCAAATGGGCATCAAACGATCGGGATCTGCTACGAGGCTACCTGAAGAAGACACCAACCAGAAATTACATCTCGGTGAGTCATCCACTTTAAAAACACTCGGCGTCTTTTGGGATTCAGCCGACGATGCCATACTCTATTCGGTCAAGACGATCAGTGACACTTCCCGAGTCACAAAGCGATCAATCAGTTCAGTCATCGCACAAATCTATGATCCACTGGGATTGCTCGCGCCGGTAATCGTTCGAGCAAAAATGATTTTGCAACAAGTCTGGACATTGAAGGTAGATCGAGACGAATCCCTTCCGACAGACGTACACACAGAATGGATCAAATACCACACCCAATTGCCGTTGTTAAATGTGGTAAGGTTCCCTCGGAAGACCATCATTGAATCCGCAACGAAAATTGAGCTACGCGGATTCTGTGACGCTAGCGAAAGGGCATATGGGGCGTGCGTCTACGTGCGGACGACGGACCGAAAGAACAATATTTGGACTCGACTCCTCACGGCGCGGTCGAAGGTAGCGCCGCTCAAATCGCTGTCCATACCACGTCTCGAATTAAGCTCGAATTAACTTATTTTGACGTTCTTGATTTCGTCAATACGACAGGCCCTGGCGACCAAGATATCGCGGATAGTATACTGGACTGACTCCACCATCGTGCTCCATTGGATCAGGTCTTCGTCGCACACCTTGAAAACATTTGTGGCGAATCGAGTCGCTGAGATACAGACCAAGACCAATACCTCCGACTGGCGTCATGTGCCTACCGACGATAATCCAGCGGATCTCATCTCCCGAGGCCAGACGCCCAAGGAATTCCTATGTCCGTCCATTTGGAAAAACGATCCAAGGTGGCTCCTGCAAAGCGAAAACTATTGGCCGGTCTGGAGCCCGACACCGGTAGTCGACCTCCCGGAGCAAAAGAAGACGATCTGTCTGAGGACGAATATTAGCGACAACACACTCCTCCATCGTTACTCGTCTTGGCCAAGACTAATAAGAATCGTCGCCCGGTGTCTTCGATGGAGACATAAGCAACACCTATCTGCCCATCTCACCACAGACGAACTGACTGCAGCGCACAACAGACTAATGAAAATATTACAATCCAGTCGTTTCGCGCCTGAAATTCGGATCCTCCAGAAAAATCGAAGCGAGGATGTTGGAGGGAAACTACAGCCATTAAACCCCTTCCTCGACGAAGATGGGCTACTCCGGGTAAGAGGACGACTAACCAACTCCGCCATACCCTTCAGCCAAAAACACCCGATCATCCTACCGAAATCCCCGGTGACAGAGCTAATTATAGAGCAAGAGCACCGGAACAATCATCACACAGGGACACAAGCTACACTATACGCGGTGAGACTGCGCTATTGGCCGATCGACGGTCGTAGCCAGGTATGGCGCACTCTCAGAAGGTGCGTCCGATGCTGCAGAGCCAACCCTCCACCAGTGGAATACTTGATGGGTGATTTGCCAGAGGCGCGTATTACCGAATCGCGGCCGTTCACGAACGTCGGAATCGACTACTGCGGCCCATTCTACATCAAGGAGAGGAGGGACCGCAACCGACGTAAAATCAAGACGTACGCCGCCATATTCGTTTGTCTGGCGACAAAGGCGGTCCACGTAGAGTTAGTCAGCGACCTAACCACCGACGCCTTCTTGGCCGCGCTACGCCGTTTCATCTCGCGGCGAGGATACAGCGCAACGATCCTCACCGACAACGGCACCAATTTCGTCGGGGCTAATCGGCAGCTGCAAGAACTCCGGACCCTATTGCAGTCCGACGACCACCAGGATAGGGTACAGAATTTTCTCGCCGACCGACAAATACAATGGCGTTTTAATCCTCCGAACTCACCACATTTTGGCGGCTTATGGGAAGCCGCGGTTAAAGCGTTCAAACGCCATCTCATCCGCGTGGTCGGCACGGAGCTTCTGAGCTTTGAGCACCTCAACACCCTTGTGATCGAAATTGAAGCCATTCTCAATTCACGCCCACTGACTCCCATCTCATCCGATCCGAAAGATCCTCCTGTCCTCACTCCCGGACATTTTCTGATCGGTGACACCTTAACCAGTTTACGGGAGCGTGATTTCAGGACAGTTCCATCAGGCCGGCTATCCAGTTGGCAGCGCATTCACCAGATTAAGCAGCACTGCTGGAGCAGATGGTATCGAGAATACCTAAATGAGCTAACCCGCCGCAACAAATGGGACAAGGGCAAACATAACATTCGTGAAGGCACCGTAGTAATCCTCAGGGAGGATAACGTACCCTCTATGCAGTGGCCTTTGGGCCGCGTAATCAAGATCCATCCAGGAGCCGACGGAATCATCCGGACCGCTACCGCGCAGGCGGCAACAAGCATCCTCGACTGCGGTGTCAAAAGACTGGTCCCCTTGCCCATCCACCCAGATCCAGACGAGGCCGAACGTCCACACGGAGCGAAGGAGGTCACCAACGACACACCTGACTCCACAGCCAGAATTTGATCGGTGCCCTCTCAACGGGGGGAGGATGTTACGCCGCCTAAAACATCTGCACGCCAGCCCGGGCGACCGGACAACAACCGACCTGCGTAACGTCACTTCGATCCTCAATAAACTTAAGGACCCACCATAACTTTCATTTCCCTGTATTGTTTCGCCCTGTGTCTTCAACCCGTTTGTCTTGAAGAATTTCTAAAGCTTAAAAATATTCTCGAGACACAGTCGGTTTTTAGAGAGGTCCTCGGGTTTATTAGTCGCACTTAAAACACGGAGAAAGCGGGTATGCACCCATTAGGAAAATCCGAATAGCCCTGTAATAAAACAAGCTAGGTTTTTCTCACGCTCACAGTCATCTATCCACCACGATGGTTGTTTCGATCGTTCGCGGAGAGACGCGATCGCGAGATATCACGTCAACGAGAGTTGTAAGTTCCCGTTACGATTAAATAATCGACGCAACGAACTGATCGATTCCCTTATTTCGATTAGGATAATAAGGGTAGTTCAATGAATTCCACAGAATTATCACAAATAAATTAACGTTTATTTTAACAAATTATCAACTAGGAAGACATAAAGAGAACAACAAAAAGAAATGTAACTGCGTTTTGCTTGTTAAGTAATGCGCGATATAAGAGATGTGTTGATGGTTCGGCTTCTCGAAGAGTTCTGCTCGCCTTTCGATTTTTCCCGCTTTTTATGGAAGGCGACCCCCACTACGTTCGGACCACGCCACATTCTTTTACGCGAGGTAAAATAACGGCCACGAATCGACGTTTCTGGAGGTCGCCCTGCTTAATGAACCATGCGCTTGCCACTACAATGTTTGTTTGCCGGGCAGCCGCGACGATCCATCTGCGACATTATAGTGCCGCGAACGACAGTTACGAATATGATCTATGGTAAGCCGCATGGCGTAACATTCTCCCCCCGTTGAGTGGGTACCGATCAAGTTAGGTTGAAGTTCCCATCTTAGTTCGTCTCGGTGGCTAGTTTTTCGGGTTTCTCTAAATCGGGTTGAATTGGCAGTGGGACAAGCCTTTTGACGGCCCGATCCAAAACGCTCTTTGCCGTCTGAACTGTAGCTGTCCGGATGACACCATCGGCGCCTGGATGAACCTTGATAACTCGGCCCAGAGGCCAATGCATGGAGGGAACGTTGTCCTCTCTGAGGATGATGATTGTGCTCTTTTGGATGCCGTGTCCACCCTTGCTCCACTTATTGCGGTTGGTTAGCTCGTTCAAATACTCCTTATGCCAGCGGTTCCAAAAATGCTGTTTAAGCTGTTGGATATGCTGCCATCTGGAGAGTCGGTTCGATGGAATGTCTCTGAAATCTCGATCACGTAAGCACATTAGTGAATCGCCAATGAGGAAATGTCCGGGAGTGAGGACTAGGAGATCATTTGGATCGGTGGAGATAAGAGTTAGCGGGCGGGAATTGAGGACTGCTTCTATTTCTATGATAAGAGTATTCAATTGTTCAGAGGTGAGTAACTCGTTGCCGGCTACACGCCTGAGGTGGCGTTTAAATGACTTCACCGCTGCTTCCCATAGCCCACCGAAATGCGGTGAATGAGGGGGAATGAAGCGCCATTCGATTTGTTTGTCGGCTAAAAATGCGGTTACTTTTTCTTTGTGATCGTCCGATTGTAATAAATCATGAAGCTCTCGTAATTCGTTGCTTGCTCCTCTGAAGTTGGTGCCGTTATCAGAATGGATGGTGGAGCAATACCCTCGTCGAGCGATAAATCTGCGAAGAGCGGCGATGAAGGCTTCGCTAGTGAGATCGTCAACAAGCTCGATGTGTACCGCTTTAATTGCTAGGCATACGAAAATGGCTACGTATACCTTTATCTGACGACGGTTACGATCTCGTTTTTCTTTGATGTGGAACGGCCCGCAGTAATCGACGCCGACGTTTGTGAATGGGCGAGATTCCGTTACTCGCGCCTCCGGCAGATTACCCATCACGTATTCTACCGGCGGTGGTTGAGCGCGGCAGCAGCGGACGCAGCCTTTGATCGCCCGCCATACTTGACTTCGACCGTCGACGGGCCAGTATCTTTGTCTTACTGCGTATAATGTAGCCTGCGTTCCGGAGTGCATGTGGATCTTGTGCTCGTGTTCTATGATGCGTGTTGTAACGGATGACTTAGGTAATACTATGGGATGTTTCTGGGCGAAGGTCATCGACGAATGACTGAGTCGACCCCCGACTCGCAATATTCCTTCCTTGTCTATGAATGGATTGAGTCGCGTGAGCTTACCCTTTATCGCCGCGTTACGATCTTTTTGGAGTGTACGAATTTCCTCGGAGAGATGGATGTTTTGCAACAATTTTATCAGCTTATTGTGCGTTATGCGTAATTCGGTAACGGTTAGGGGTGCCGCTCGGTTCTTTTTCTGTTTCCAACGGAGGCAACGAGCTATGATTCGTATCAACTTGGGCCAGGATGAATACCTTTGCAACAAACTGTAATCGGAGGGGTTTGCGGACAGACAAATCGCCCCTTTCTGCTCCGGTAGTTCAATTTGCGGTGTTAGATCCCATGTCGGCCAATAGCCTTCCGACTGGTAGAGCCATGCAGGACCGTGCTGCCAGATGGTTGGGCGCAGAAACTCTTCGGGTGTTTGGCCGCGTGATATTAAGTCCGCGGGATTGTCGTCGGTAGGAACGTGGCGCCAATCGCGGATGCTGGTTTTTGTTTGAATTTCGGAGACTCTGTTAGCGACGAATGTTTTAAGGGTGTGAGGTGATGTATTGAGCCAATGGAGGACGATAGTGGAATCGGTCCAATAGATAGTTCGAGTAATTTTATGTGATAGGGCTTGTTGTACTGTCGACATCAGGGACGTAAGAAGGAGTGCTCCGCTCAGCTCGAGCCGAGGAATGGTCTGGCACTTGAGGGGGGCGACTTTCGATTTTGCGGTTAAAAGTTGGGTCCAAACACGGCCGTTGGTGTTAAGGGTTCGGAGATAAACACAGGCTCCGTAAGCCTTTTCGCTGGCATCGCAGAAACCATGCAGTTCAATTTCTATTGCGGACTCGATTATTGCCTTGCGTGGGAACCTGACGTTGTTTAATAAGGGTAATTGGGCATAGTACCTTTCCCACTCTATATGTAACTCGATCGGAAGTGATTCATCCCAATCGATTTTCGACGACCATATTCGTTGAAGTAGCATCTTGGCCCGAACAATCACCGGTGCGAGCAGACCGAGCGGATCGTAAATTTTTGCAATCTCCGAGCTGATGATTCGTTTCGTGACTCGGGAGGGCGTGGGTTTGACTTCGACCGAGTAAAGAATAGAGTCGTCGGATGAATTCCAAAACACCCCCAGCGTCTTCAAGGTTTGCGAGTCGCCCAAAAAATGTTGGTGATTTGTTTCTTCTAAGGAAAGTCCGTGTAATAAGTCATTATCGTTTGACGCCCATTTTCGTATGTTTAAGCCGGCCAGTTGAAGTAAATTGGTGAGTTCTGTTCTGAGCGTGAGGGCTTCGTCCTTCGTTTCAGCTCCGGTGAGAGCGTCGTCGACGTAGAAATCCCGCTGCAGTACCTGTGCTGCACGTGGAAATCGATGTCCTTCGTCCTCTGCCAGTTGCTTGAGGCACCGAATAGCTAGATACGGTGCTGCGGATAAACCGAACGTTACAGTGTTAAGCTCATATGTTTCTGTTTCTCCACTCGCGCTGCGCCATAATATCCTTTGATATTTCCGATCCTCTGGTCGTACGAGGAATTGCCGATACATTCTCTCGATGTCGCCAGTGAGTACGTATTGATGAGCGCGGAATCTAATTAATATACAAAATAAATCTTCCTGTAACTTGGGTCCTGTGTGAAGTGTATCGTTTAGGGAGGTTCCGGTAGTGCTTGGTGCCGATCCGTCGAAAACTACACGGAGTTTGGTGGTTTGACTCGATGCTTTGGTCACGCCATGATGGGGTAAATAGTATCCGTTGTCGTCGGAGTGGTTGTCATTGACCTTCGTCATGTGTCCCAACGCCAGGTATTCCTGTATTACCGTTCGATATTCTGATTCGAAGCGTTTGTCGTGCTGGAATCGGCGATTGAGTGAGGCGAGTCGTTTACTCGCCAGCGTTTTAGAGGATCCGAGTGACTGAAGCTGATCGTTGAAAGGTAGAGCGACGATGTATCGTCCTTCGCTGGTGCGTCGGGTGTGGGCTTGGAAGTGTTCTTCGTATCGTCGATCTGCCTCTGAGATATGTTTAATTGAGGGTCCTTCATCGATTTCCCAAAACCGCGCGAGGTCTGCTTGTACGGTCGTCGTGGATGTGTGAAATATGTTTGTCGCGGTTTGGGAAGTTGGACTCCCCCCGATTACCCATCCGAATCGCGTCTTTTGCAGACGCAGTCCAGGCTCGTCTGGCTGCGTGAGGTTGACTTGTCCCACACACATCGACGCGAGTGTTGAACCTGAGCTTAGTAGTACATCTATCGGAGCTGGTAAATGAAATCGTGGATCGGCCAATTTGAGACTTTTTGGTATCTCAAGTGTCGAACGATCGATGGGTTCGCTGGGAATGAAGGTTGATATGGTTGGAATGACAAGGAACGTTAATGTCCGCGTGTATGTACCGTCAGTGGAAGTGATCGTGGTCGTGATGTGTCGCTTAGAAGTCGTTGTCAAGGTATCTAGAGCTCCGATCGGGACCGAACATTTGTTTTGCCTTATCTTTAGCGATTTTGCTAATTCCTCGGTAATGAAATTCATACTGGATCCGGTGTCGAGCAACGCTCGACGACGGATTGGTTGCTGTTTATCATTCAAAATGTTAATCTGCGCTGTGATGACTAGATCATTGGACAGTAATTCGGATGCTATTGGTCTGATATGTTCGGTCATCAACGGAGTCGTCGATCGTCGGCGTCATTGGTTGTGTGTTCGTTTGTCACTGGGCGGTGGACTTGGAGACGCGGCTGTTCGTGGTGTTTCCGATCTGTGGTCTGTTGTGTGCTTTTTGCGACGAGTGGGTGATACGTAGGGCGGCAAAGAAGGTGTTGTGGATCGGCTATTTGATGGGGAAGATTTCGGGCTGGACGTGCTGGAACGAGACCCTGAATGGCGTTTTGTCCTATGCAGCATTGTATGATGTCGTTCTCCGCATACGCGACATGATCTTGCGAAACAATGCTTCGTTGTGTGCCCTTTCTCGAGGCAGTTGGGGCATAGTGATGCTCTTTTGACCTCCCGAATGCGTTCGCGAAGGGATTTGGTTTTGAAGGTGTCACATCTCCAAATGGGGTGTGGTCCTTGACAGGTGGGGCATGTTGGAGTAACCTATGTCGCCGTAAGTGCATGCCCTCGTGATGCGCGTTGACGGACCGGAGTAGTTTGTTCCGGTGATTCTCTTGTTTGTCTGACCCTGGTGATCGGTCTGGAGCTTCGTGCTAATCTCTCTAGGAAGTTTAGTAAATGAATGTACGGAGGCACCTCGTTATTGGGCAGCGTCATTTCCCATTGCTTTTGGATACTTAGTGGTATTTTCGAGAGGATGAGGCTGTTGAGCGTAGCACTGGTATCGAGGTAGGATTCTCCTAATTTGTTCAATGCATATATGTGTTGTTTCAATGTGTGGACTAAGCGCCTTAATTCCGTTGGAGATTCCTTGGTTATCCTTGGATAATCAATTATTGCCATGCAGTGACTGAAAGCTGTGTATCGTGTACATTCAAAACTCTCCTTGAGAACGGCTATAGCCTAACTGTAGTTTACATTACTAAGGGGTAACGCGTTTAAACAATCGGCTGCTTCTCCTTGCAGGGCGGACTGCAGGTAATGGAATTTTTGTATGTCAGTGAGACTAGGATTTTTATCGCTTGTGGAGGAAAAGGTATCATAAAACGTGTTCCATTTTTCTAAGCTTCCGTCAAAAGTAGGGAGCCGAAGATCTGGTAATTTAATGGATATCGGATTTAAACTTGCGGATGATGCACAGGTTGGAAGGTTTATGGATGTCGACGGCGAAGCTGTTTGCGCGTTCCTCAGAAGATTTTGTAGCCTTGTGTCTACCGCGACGTACTGGTCCCTTATTTCGAAGCCGCGTGCTTGTTCCTCCTCGTCTAATACTTCTAATTCGAGTTGGATCGCTTCGAATTGACTCGCAACTTCGGTCAGTTGTTTCTCGTAATTCGTTAATAAGGAGTTTTGCTGACTGTCGGATTGCTCGTACTCGTCCAGTCGGTTCGATAAGTATGTGAATCGGCCGCTACAATAGCCTCGTCTCCGACGCAGGGAGATGAGTTGGTCTTCGCTCGTCATCGTTGCCGAGGATAGGAGATGGTCGAAATAAGGAACGAGCTTACCTTACTGTCGTGCTGCGTGAGGTCGCGTGTATGTTTGGTGAGGAACGCCTTGTTCCTTCCCGACGGCCACTCGTTCGGTTGTATTGTTAAGTTGTGAAATTCGTTGCGTTGATGATTGTCCAGCTGCGACGGAAGGCTGCGTGGTTGCGTTCCCTTGCCAATGGGATGTGTTTCTTCGAAGATGACGCGCCTGACGTCACTGGTTTCGCTGTGGTGGAAGCTCCTGCTCCCGCTGCTGGTTTTGATAAAGTCACGTGGCACTGTGTGGTCACTGGTAAGTGCACTCTTCACTGGCACGTGATCCGGCTCGAAGGACCAAAATGTTTCGATCGTTCGCGGAGAGATGCGATCGCGAGATATCACGTCAACGAGAGTTGTAAGTTCCCGTTACGATTAAATAATCGACGCCACGAACTGATCGATTCCCTTATTTCGATTAGGATAATAAGGGTAGTTCAATGAATTCCACAGAATTAACACAAATAAATTAACGTTTATTTTAACAAATTATCAACTAGGAAGACATAAAGAGAACAACAAAACGAAATGTAACTGCGTTTTGCTTGTTAAGTAATGCGCGATATAAGAGATGTGTTGACGGTTCGGCTTCTCGAAGAGTTCTGCTCGCCTTTCGATTTTTCCCGCTTTTTATGGAAGGCGACCCCCACTACGTTCGGACCACGCCACATTCTTTTACGCGAGGTAAAATAACGGCCACGAATCGACGTTTCTGGAGGTCGCGCTGCTTAATGAACCATGCGCTTGCCACTACAATATTTGTTTGCCGGGCAGCCGCGACGATCCGTCTGCGACATTATAGTGCCGCGATCGACAGTTAAGAATATGATCTATGGTAAGCCGCATGGCGTAACAATGGTAGAAGACTCCCTACTCATCCCTTCGAGCAGTAGTGCAGGTCATGACCAATCGACACCGCGGTTCGTAACCCTCACTTTTCCTAACAAAAGTGGGAACAACGAATCCGCGTTCTTTAGGCACAGGGGCACACCCACACCGAACTTTTCTTCCGTATTAGAAAAAGAGCGACAGACAGTCTAAAAACTAACGCCTAACGCGGCAGTCTACACATAGCGCGAGAGTCGCATACTTCACGCAAATCTTTTGTCGGTTCTCGGTGTTGTCGAACATACATCTTCTCTCCTAAATATATTATAGTGCTAAGTCCATTAATACATTAATTTCCATTATAAGAGCCCTGCTCTAGCGTACATATCTATCGCATCTTCGTGCGACAAGTTGTTAACTATTTATTTCTCTACGTCAGTGTTGCGTCGCATGGAGCAGCGGAACCCCAGCCAACGGCCAGCGGCCCACCTACCTGCTTCCAGACCCCCAATAAACTCAAGGACCGGCCATGAAACGTCACCTTCTAGCTAAATTGTTTCCAGATGTGTGTCGAGCAATCTAGTTGTCTAGAAGCATTTCGGTTTATGTCCGGATTAGCAAAATCCTTGAGTTTGTTAGGCTATTAAAAAGGCTCGGAAAAGGCAGGTAGTCACCGAACGAGAAAACCCAACACATACACATAGGACAGAAACGACTGGTTTTCCCCAGCAATAAAATCACCCCGGACACTGGTGAGAAATCCCTCATGTCCTGCTTCTTTAGCGGGGTCACGACCAATCGGCATCAAGCTTTCCTTCGGGGAAAACTAAGGGGGAATCAGTCAGCAGCCAGTCAGTCAGTGAATCGGTGAGCAGTCGGTCAGTGAGTCAGTCAGGCAGCCGGTCACTCAGTCAGCAACCTCGGGAAGTCTCAGTTCGCAGCAACGATTCGCGCTTACGCTCTCGCCCTCTCTTCCCCTGATCTTACGTTCTAACCGAGTCCAACCGTGCCCGGGTTTCTGTTAATTCACCACGCAGTTTATATACAGTATCTCAATAAAACACTACTGAAAACCCTTCACCAGCAGTGTGCACTTCAATGAACCACCTCTATTAGCCTAAACGTAATAGGGGATCGATCATCTCGCGGCGTCGATTGAACAATCGTAACAGGAATTTACGACTCCTGTTGATGCGCTTCTACACGATCGTGTCTCCCCGCGAGTGAAAGAACATTTTGGTCCTTCGAGCCGGATACGTGTCAGTGAAAGAGTGCACCCCAGTTACCACGCAACAACAAGGTAAGCTCGCTCAAATTGTCGAAATCCCTCATGGCTCCCCCTCAGGAAGAACGCGTCCGGCAATTGCTGCGGAAACGCGAAGGATTCAGACAAGAATTAGAAGCGTTTCGCACATTGCTCAACAATCACGAGGAAGGGACACCCGTGCATGCTATTCAGCGTAATTTGCAAGACTTAGAGGGAGAGTTTGCATCGTTCAAAAAGAGCCAATGCGAATTAGACGACAGAGACGAGGGTCAAACACTGAAGGACCGGGTTGACCTACAACAGAAGTTCTACACCATCGCCGGACATGCGTCCGCCATCCTTGAGAAGGCAAACAAGCAAGCGGAACCAACCACCACAAATCTTGCAACAAAGCCATCGGACATGTCATGGCCGGAACCCGTCGATTTGCCTAGAATTCAGCTCCCCACCTTTGCTGGAGCCTACGAAGATTGGCCGGGGTTCGCGGATCAATTTCGCTCCACGGTCCACGATAACCCCCGCATAGACGACTGCAAGCGACTGATGTATCTCCGTTCTTGCCTAAAGCATGGGGCAGCTCTAGCGATCGCGTCATTAAGCAATGCGGCAGCTAACTACGCAGTCGCCTGGGAAATATTAGAACGACGGTATAACAGACCAGCTAAAATTGTCGAGAGACACCTGCAGGAGATATTTGACGCAGCCTCCTCATCACGGATAGCACATCGCGATTTGCAGTCCTACACGACCAAGTTGGAAGCTCATTACAAAGCCTTGGCCGCCATCGGACAACCAACCGCAGATGCCCTGCTTTTGTACCTATGTACCGCCAACCTGGATCGGGAAACCGATTCAATATGGAAGGAAAAAAGATTTGTGGTCTTTTCGTTATATTAAATAGGATATATGTAGTACATATGAATAAAAATGTACTACAAAATAGAGCTGCTTTCGTGTTTCAATTCCGTCCTATCTACCATCGAAAAATCATTTCGCGACAATTTAATAGCTTTCGTGATTTACGGTTTCAAACATTATAAATCGTCATCTTTGTTTTCATATGCCGATTCGCACGAACATACCCCTGTTTCACGGTACGAAACTGACTACATAGAAGGTGTTTGTTGTGTCTTTGTATATTTCAAAACACATGACAGTCTGCAAAGACAACCGTTATCTTGTTTCAGTGACATAAGTCGAGTATCTTATCTGGTTATTTGCATGAATCACGGTCTGATTTGTTAATAAACAACAGGCAAAAAATAGACAAGCGTGCGTGACTGCCAGTAATTGAAATAATTAATCAAGGAGATAATAGTAGTCGTTCTCCACCCAGTCGTTTCACCCTCTTAGGAAAATAAACTTCTTTTCAGGCATCTAATCTAACCACATTCGTAAAATATAGAAAAGAAATAATCCATTGCAAAATATAGGAATATTGTGCGAGTTTTTGTCGTTTCTCTTCACTGTTTCTTCACTGTGGTGGTTTTATGTGGGAATGAATATGTACACCGTTATCGACTCGGTTGAGATTGTTCAGAGTCGAGATTAAGAGACTGTCAACTGTAAACAAACAGTAAAAATTGTAGACTTGACAGCAAAAAGAGCGATGGAACATAATCATACGCTTTCCTCTTCATTTTGCGCGATCAATTTATTACTATACGATTCATTTGTTAAACTATTTCTGTTGAATGAACTGCAGATGTTTATGCATTTGTGGGAAATACAAATGTACAAAAATATATTAATAAAATGTTTATAATATGCAACGATATATAAAACATGTCAAGTACTCGTTATAATATTTTTGGGATGAAATGTATTTCTATTAGGTTCCATTTTTTTAACTGTGCTTTGGAGGATATGAATTTGCATAAACACCGGCAGTTTGCTGACAAACGGTTGCAGACAAACGACGCAATTTTGCACCGCATTTGACTTTAAGATCAATAGACTGTATTGAATATAGATACGCATTGTTGTAATGTACCAGACACAGTGCGTTCCAATTTTAACTTTATATTCCTGATGATGCAATATATACTAGCATGAAATCCCATTATCGGGAATACAAAACTGAAACGAAATTTCATTGTTAACAAAAATCGCAAAAATTATTCATTACTTCCCGTAAAGATGGATGTTGATCATATTCAATATGCCGTAAATAATATTTAAGTGTGTCGTTTAGTCGTGTAACTGGACCCGTAGAACTAAATACAAACAACGTTCGTAATGGATAGGTCGACGGACATAATAGCATAAGTAGGATGTGTCATCGTTGCACAGAAGTCAAATTGGACAGGCATATCATTATACATTACGATGAATATTTCAACGTCGACGTCCAAAATGCCAATTCTCGTGTTATCACAATTTAAAAAAGTAAAAAGAAATTAAGATTTATCTCTGTAAATTAGCTATACAATCCTCCTTACAAAGATTCTGAGTAAACATGAAACAAAAGGCAGAATCGACGAAAAAAACGAATTACACGAACGATAGCGTAATCGTTATGGCGGGAAGCAAAAATTCCATGGAAGTTTTTCGAATCACGTATAGTACGTTATATGAAAAACGATCATGTTGCGCTTGTTAAACATTCTTATCTACAGGTATTCCTTCTTTCTTCACGATTCTTTTTCTACGTTGTTACGTGATATTATTCATCTGATAATGATATCTGTTCAAGAGTATCTTTGATCTTTAAAATCACCTGGTATTTTTAACATTTGTTAATTGCACTTATTCTTCGACGAGACTGAATATATTCGTCGACTAGAAATCCTCAAATAACGATAAGAGTCAATCATCTTTTAGGTGGCTTACGATAAAAACCGTAGTGACAACATAAGTAGACGCGCGCGCAGTCATTCACAAGATATTCGCCACGTGCTTTCCGCGTGTCCGCTGCGCGTGTTACGTGCGCTGTGTAATATACATATATTATCGCGATTGTTGCGGTAGTTACGTGCCCGATTTGCATGGCACAGTCGTGATAAATGTTATGGAAAAACACGAACTTCGTCACTGGTGGAATTGATTACTGTTTGAAACTGGATGCGACGTACGCGCGTCTCTACGCATCAAATACATTCCTTTTTCTTTTTTGATTGATAGGGGATTGTTTTGTCAGTGTATTCGACATTTTTATACGTTCCTTGATATGTTCCATCTTCCTTTCTTAATAATAATGATTTTTAGATTTTTGGATAATAAGATTAACTAATAACTAAGTACATATTTATTGTGAATTTTTTCTTTTTCTTCCTTTTCAAAGAAAGGAAGATTGCGTATGCATGTTTTTCTCATTGTCACATCGGATGTCAAGTTGTATTCTTATTTGCAATTTAATTTGCACTATACTACAAAGTTATATTTCGTACACACCTTCGTGCGAGTGGTTGGGTGCATCGTTCTGTAAATAGTAATACTACCTCTGATAAATTTTGTTTAATTATAGACAACTTAGATACATTAGACAATTACATAGGAACCTATTGGTAGTAGTTTATGACGTGGGTTTTAAGATGTAAAGCAGATGTTCAAACAATTTGAAACAAGAGGATTGTACATTTAGATTAATGTTTGAATTCTTGGTAAAATTATTTGTGAAGATTTTCATTGTGTTCCTTAGAATTCTTAATAAATTTGCATATTTTTCTTTTTATGTTTCAAAGAGCTAGTGGACTGAGGTCTGGTAAAACAGATTAGTTAGGAGAAATCTCTTTAAAGATTTTACACCTACTGTTAAGCAGATCATGAATCAATTTTTGTTAATTTCTTAAATAATTAAATAAGTGATTAAATAGAGTCTATAATTAGCCATTTGTCACATATTCACATCAAATGTTGGCTACGAAGCAGATAAAATATAGTATTTGTTTCTGGCTTACAATAGTTATTTATAGCGTTTAATGAAAGATGTACGTCATCCATCTCTGGCTAATCCGTCTTGAAATATATACACGTACGTATAATATATATAAGCACTTAGTTTCATTTGAAAGTCAGGGACTGATATTGAAATCTCCACGTCTAACAATATTACGTAACATTCGCATTGAACGTTGTATTTTCATCTCTAGATCAAACTTTTAATAATTACAAATATCGTTACACCTATCGTAAATATCGTTCTCAAATTGGAAGAAAAACGAAGCACTCTTTCATTAAAAGGAATAACAAATCAGCGATAAAATAAAACAGAATTAATTGGTTGAATCAATTAAAAAATTTTGTTCGAATTCTTCAACAACACCACAGCTCAACATCACAATTTCCGAATTATTTTGAATATTTTATCACCGTGTATTAATCCAATTAAACACAAATAAAGTACAATATGTTATCGATATCAATCATTTTCCATGTTAATCTGGCACGTTTAAAAATAACAGCCGTCAACATCCGTGTCAATCGAGTGTATTTTCTCTTCTTCGTCCTGTATGAAAATCTCGATGTGTGGTAAACAAGAACGTAGGAGGTCACTTTTTCAAACGCGATCGTTACATACTGAAGAGCGCAAGTAATGATATTCGAGAGTGCTTCACTCGAGCTGAAACACTTACGCGTCTGAAATTGTGGCATTCTCAAAATAGATCATATTTGAGTAATCCAATGGTAATAATAGCATATACCAATGGCTTTTGTGTTGGTGCTGTACCATTAATGCGCCTGGTCAACAAAATTCTTACGTCTAGTTACGTATTGTCTATTTATCATTAAAAGTCATCGAGAGAAAGAAAGAACTGAAAGGTTTAAATGTATCAGTGTAATAATATCTGAAGTATTTTATCTCTACGTTAGAGAAATAATTTTCAGAATCATGAAATTGAAAAAAAGAAAAAAATAGAAGATTACAGTTTTTTCCAAACAATATAGTTCAAACAATATAGTTTGTGGAAATTAAAAAATCTGTTAGAAGACAAATGTTTCATACAATTGGAGTCTTCGAAGAATTGTTACTTATGAAATAGAATATTTCTACTTCATTGGTACTAGGAATTCATTTAATGATAAAACTAAATTTCGTTCTAATAAATGAAATTCTTCTGTAATAGAGAATACAGTTTTAACATTCAATTTCCCTTATTTGATACAAATTTTAAAAATTTATCGTCCCTGGAAACCTATATCAAATTACAAGTGTCAAATTAAAACTTTTGCGTTACTATTACAAAAGAATATAAATTCTAAATAACCAAGTAGCAACTTCCAACGAATTAAGATAAAAACACAAGTACACAAATGACAAAAGTTATAAGGGAATGAAGTTGTTTGATTTGACCTACTTTTCGGTGAAAGGCCATTCAGATGTTCGCTCAGCCTTTTTGTTGGGCGTGCTGAATGATAGCCAAGTTTTATTACAAATTTATAATTATGGCGTGCCAGTGTCAATGTAGTCGGCACACGTTCGAGTCCAATCACAGATCTTCGAGTGGATTGAGTTTGGGGTAGATATGTAGGTTGAGGTCGCAGAGGGGCATATTGAATTACGGCCAACCCGGAACAGCCGCGTAATTAAGAATCAATCCAAACATACACATGCGTAGGAAATGAGAAATGAATCGATATATGAATCGTTTTCATTTTGAAAACAAGCTGCTATGTATGGAGAATTAGTTGGGATAAACACGAGGACAGGACTATTGATAGTTAGCATAGTAGTATATATGTTCTAGTAGTACAGGGTTATTCACTTAACTTGGGACCTGCGCGGTAGCGAGAACATTGAGTCCGGTAACAGTGAAACATGTACGTTCACTACTACAATCAAATGTCACAAGCCATTTATGAACTGCTGCTAGAAATATAATTAGGCAAAGGACTTCAAATTTGGCGTCACAATAAGAAGAAGATGATCGTTAAGACAGCGAGCTTGGCGACTTTTCGCTCGATGATTTCATGTGCTTGTACGCTTCCGAAGCTTCGAAGTAAGCAAGCGCCCTCGGTTCTGTTCTTACATGTAGCTCAATGTTTTTTTTAATAACTGATATCCTGGATTATGCTTATCTGAAATTTAATTACAATGTAATTTTTTCTTTTTTTTTTTATTTAAAATCGTATTTAACTGTTGGAGTTATTAGCGAATTACAACGAAACTGTTCAAATTGTTATAAATTTCAAGGCCCTTTTTCTATTTCGTTCGGTAATTATTATTTTTAGCGTATTAAACATTTTCTTTCACGTCGTACTTTAAAATTTGTCATCGATCGCTTTCTATTTGATTTGATTAAGTTGATTGTCGCTGTTACCTGATTCTGGTTCGCACCGCTATGAATACGTTGAATGCAAGAATAAGGAATAAGAAAAGCAATCAAGATACAACAAGGCACCTCACAGAAATTCATATCTAGACAGACCAGTTTATAAAAATAGAAATTAATTTAATCCTTTGCAGTGCCTGGATCTATTCGGACTAGCCGACAAGCTTTTTTGTCTTAGAATGATAAGAAGCCGAACTTATCTCAAAACTAAACCACAGACTTAACACGAGTAATCAGTATTCGACATAGTTCATAGATGAATTTCACAACAGTTGTTTGTAGTAGTAAGCGTACATGTTATACTTTTGACATTCTCAATGTTCTCGCGAGCGCGGGTTCCGTGTTAATTAACTCGAACAAGAAGAGCGTCACCCATACTTGGGTGACACCCCCCACCGAGGTATACCCGTCACATAGATATGGGTGACGTGGCGACCAACGTGTTAAATGGATAATCCTACATAAGAGAATATAAATTAACGTCGGTAATCGCGGAATATTTTCCTCAAAGTCTTTAACAATTTTATGAAAGTTTCACAGGTGCATCTCATTAAAAGATGCGGCATTATGCAAGTGATTTCAAAATATCACAACATTACCGTCCTTCCATGTTTCTAATTTAATGACGCCACATTTGCAATTGTTTTCACTAATCTAGATTAATTTTAATAACGATGATAAAATGGTTAAAAGTGGTTGGATACGTTCGATTATATAAAGCCGAGAATATACGTTCGTGAGATTGATACAATCGTCGTGTATTTGTCATTATGTAAATATGATTGTATGTGACTTTTGTGTGTGTGTGTTCCCTGGCAAACCGTTACAGAATTGATCGAAGATGTCTTTCAATATTATTCTCGTCTTATCGCCTGATACGCCGATGACGACCACTCGGTGATCTTTTATATTTACGTATGGGATTATTTTTTTCATAGATTTTGTCGCTATCTATATTGTTATTACATAGACGATAGACGGTTGGTTAAAGGCGGAAATTGTTGGTATTCTGTTAAAAATTGATAGAAAATACGCGTAATCAAAGAAAAATATTTGTACATTATCTTTTTTCCTTTATCATTTACACTTTCATCTATGGACCACTAGATATTTGTGAATTTAGAATAAGAACGAAATCATATTATTTATTATAAAATGTTATTATTATGGAATAGGTCTAATTTGATCAGGTTTATATTACATAAGTGCTTCAGTATCAAGTGGTAAAAAGTGAGAAAAAAATATTTTCTATCTACTAATTATATGTTGAAATAACGTAGTTTTCCTATTAGATAGTCTTACTCTAAAATTTCACCGAAATGTTCGGGTTCCTTGTTGAAAGATGTCCAAAATCAGCATTTGTACGTCCTCTTTTCTATCCGCTCTTCATTTTGTTGGTTTATAACTCTGGAACACATAGCAGAAATGTAAATTACATTGTCTTTTTTATGAGTTTAACCAGAATGCAGCTGTACAAATATTTTAATCAAGATTGGCATGTGTTTCGTGACTTAGGTGCTTATATGGACTTATGTAGTTATACTCAGACATACTAAATCTTCTACTATTTAAAAGTACTTCAATCCGATTGCAATTAATATAATAGAAATGAAACATAGATCTGTGACTAAAACACATGTTATAAAAAAATATGTTTACCTACTCTTTGTACTCAAGTTTATTCAAAACATAACACGTTCTTCCACCTTGTTAAAATTATACTTTTTCCAACGCCATTAACATTTTTTTTGTATTTCAAAACCATTCAAATGGTCTCAGGAAGTAAATAGATCCAAGTGTGAGATCCAAACAGATCGTCTGTGTTCTATGAGCTGCTCGTGAAGACTGAGTTTTCTACTTTTATATATACTGATATTTGTCATGTACGCACATTATTGTATGCATACCATTGTACGCACGC
>NW_022884868.1:0-18205 GCF_011952205.1 Bombus bifarius | reverse complement strand
CAAAGTGTCGCAGGGCCTCCACGATCCTCGCCCAGGGGATGGAATTGAAGGCGTTGGTGACGTCGAGCGACACCGCCACCGCTACCCCTTCTCGGGCGACCTTGTCCTCGGCCATGGTCCTCAGCCTCTTCACCGCGTCCACGGTCGAGCGGCCGCGGCGGAATCCGTACTGGCTGTCGTGCCATCCGGGCGTCCTCCGGGTCACGTGAGCCTCCAGCCGGGCGGCGACGATCCTCTCCAGCATCTTGCCCACCTCGTCCAGCAGGCATATCGGCCGGTACGCGGACGGCGAGTCCGGCGGGCGGCCCTCCTTCCGTAACAGCACCAGCCTGGCCGTCCGCCATGTCCGGGGGTAGGCGCCCTCCTCCAGGCATCTGTCGAACAGGTGTCGCAGGCGTGGAGCCATGGTGACGATCGACTCCGCCCACGCTCGGCCCGGTATTCCGTCGGGTCCTGGCGCCACGTCGCGGGACGCCGTCCTCCTGGCTGCTTCGAAGAGTTCCTCGTCGCTGACTCGCAGCTCCTCGCTCCATCCCGTCGCGGTCGTCGTCGCCGCCTCCTCGTCGTCGTCGTCGGCGGAGGGGGAGGATGGCGCCGGTCGGCTCGCGTCCCTGTCTTCCGGCGGGAACAGCGTCCCGATGACGTTGTCCAACAGCGTCGGGTCCATGTCCGAGGTCAGCGGGGGCGCCGAAGGTCGTAGCTTCTTGGTGACCACTTTGTACGGCCGTCCCCACGGGTCGGATTCCACCTCCTCGATCAGCTCCGTCCAGCACCGAGATTTCGCGGTCTTGATCTCCCGCTGAAGAGTCCGTCTCGCCTCTCTGTACTCCTCGTAGAAGCGGGAAATCTCCTCGTCGCGCGTCAGTCTGCGACGACGGGCCCTTAGAAATCTTCTGCGGGCACGCACGCAGTTCTCTCGCATCTCGGCGATCTCCGGGGTCCACCAGTACGTTCCCTGGTCTCGTCCACCCCCCGGGACGGAGCGCGGCATCGAGGCGTCGCACGCCGCGGTCATGTATCTTCGGAGCTCCTCCGCCTCCTCGTCGATGCTTCCTCGCTCGGTCGTCCGTCGGGCGTCCCAGCTCCAGGCGGACACGGTCATGGCCGCCCGCAGCATCTCCTTGTCCATCTCCTTCAGGCGCCATCGCAGCGGCGGCGGGCGGCGACGGTTCTCTCCCGGTCGTCGTCGTATCGTCCCGGCGTCCTCGGTCCCCAGGGTCACCTCCATCAGTACGTAGAGGTGGTCGGACAGCGTTTCCACCCCCTCGGCCACTCTCCAGTCGCGGATTCGCCTGAGCAACTCCGGGGTAGCCCACGTGATGTCCACCACGGAGGATCCTCTCCACGCCACGCAGGTGCTCGCCGAGCCCCTGTTCGCCAGCAGGAGCCCCAGACTCGCTGCCCAGTCGGTGAGCATCCTTCCACGGGAGTTGGTCCTTGGGTTTCCCCATTGCGTCGAGTGGGCGTTGAAGTCCCCCAGCACGAGCACCTGGCGGGGGAGGCATCCTCGGATGCACTCGCCGACTCGGTCCAGGAAGTCCCCGTACGCGGCCAGGTCGATGTTCGGAGAGACGTACACCGCCACCACCGCCGCTCCTAGCCACTCGACCGCGACGAAGCCGTTGCCACGGTCCAGCGAGACGCACGAGGCCGACGTCCACGTTATCGCCGCCGATCCGTCCAGGTCCCCGATCCAGTTGGGCGAGTCGGGTATACGGTGCGGTTCGGCCACCGCCGCTAGGGCCACCTCGTTCTCCCGGATGGTCTGGACGAGCAGATCTTGCGCTCGTCTCGACCTACCGAGGTTGCATTGCAGCAGGCGCTTGAACTATGCCGTCACCTCCATGGCCTCCTCCCGGCCATCCGCCGCTGCTGTTGGTGGTTCGGCGGCGCTTCCTGGTGTCCGTACCGCGGCGGCTGCTGCTGCTACCGCTGCTGGTTGGCGGGTCGGTCTCCTCCTCTTGACCTTCGGGGGATTGCACGCCTCTCCGCCCATCCTGTGATTCGCGGGTGCCCCGAGCGATTCGCACAGCGGACACTTGGGAGCGGAGGCGGGACAGCCTCTGGCGCGGTGTCCGCTCCCGCCGCACCTGTAGCACAGGTGCCCTCGGTCTTCGCCGGATACGCACGTGGCGCGCACGTGCCCCAGTTCCAGGCACCTGAAGCACTGCAACGGGCGCTTCGGCACGGCCCTTATCCTCGCCGTTGACCAGCCCAGGGCTATCTTCTCCGCCTGGGCCAGCTTGCGGGCTCCTGCAGCCGGGCACTTGATCCACGCCGACCCGAGGCCGCCTCTGGTGGCGCCGATCTCGCCCACCTGCACCTCCGCGCTGCCGCATCCCGCCGCCGAGGCCAGTGCTCTCCGCAGCTCCTCCTTCTTGACCGAGATGTCTATCCCGGTCACGCGTAGCTCCGCCATCCTGGTCGGGGTGGCGATTCTCACCGCCGTCGGGTCCAGGGTCTGGGCCAGCCGCGACGCCAGTAGCGTCGCCTTTCCCCTGTCCTTGTCGCCGGGAACTTGTATTATAATGGCGCCCGTCATCGCCTTCTTCATCTCCAGGCGCTCCGTCCCGAGCTCCGATAGCGGAATCCTCGTTCTCGCTGCCTCCAGGACGTCGGCGTACGACATCCTCGCTCCCTCGTTTAACGTCAGGGTCACCGCGGATGTTCGCGGTGCGCGAGGGGGCGTGACCACCTTGGGTGCCCGCGGTGGTCCTCTCTGCGTCGCGGGGGCGCTCGCCTTCGGTGCGCCCGGCGTGTCGCCGCCCGGCTGGGGTTGCTGCCGCCGCCGTACCCGCGTCGGTGGTGGCGCGGTCGATCCTTTCCTCGCCGCCTCTCCTCCGGCGGCGGCGGCGACGGCTGCCTTCGTCCGGTTCGCCGTCTTCTTGTTTCTCCTCCTCTTCTTCTTTGTTTCCACCAACTCCCATCCGCCGTCGTCCCGTTCCCTTCGGGTCGGCGTCGGCTGGGCCGCGGGAGGGTCGACGGGGCGGTCCCCGCTGGGTCGTCCTTCGGGGGTGCGTTGCCGTCGTGCGTCCCCGAATCGTTCCTCGATTGTCCTGAGAATGGAGGGTCCCAGTTCTCGGACCGCTCTTTCCAGGGCGTCCAGCCGCGTCCTGTCGTTTCCGCCTTCCCACGGCGGGCGGACGTATTCGGGCGCCGCGCCGGCGCATCGCGGGCACTCGTTGACGTGGGCGGCCAGTCTCCTCAGTTCCTGGCGGAGGGCCGCGTTCTCCCCCTCCAGCACGGACAGCCTCGCGTCCACGTCGTCGCCGGCGCCTCGCGCTGGCCTCGCCCTCCTCGCGGATTCCTCGGTCCAGGCGGCGGTGATGTAACTCGCCGCGTTTTTGAGGGATCTGATGTAAGTCCCCTTCAGGTTTGACGACGTCGTCGCGACGTGCATTATCTCCGACACGTGCATCGTCAAACCCGCGCTGATCTCCGCCGGGGAGCTCGTCCTCATCTGCACCTCCAGCTCTTCCGACACCTCCGGTGTTGTCGTGGCTCCCGTTCTCTTCCTCTTGCACCTGGACGCCATCGAAGCCAGCGACGAGCGCGAGGCGAACGAGGCGACCGACTCCTCGTCGTCGGACCTCGCCCGCCCCCGCGATCCCCCCGCCAACGGTGTCGTACCGTCGTCCATCGTGGTCGGCGCGAGAAAAACGTACTCGGACCTGTTCGCGGCTCTCGGCGAACGTCTCGTCGCCTTCCTCGGAGGCTCCTCCGCGGTCTCCCTCCTGTCATCCTCTGGATGTCCTCCTGTGGTTATCCTCCTCCTCTCTCCTGCTGTTCCGTCGCCAGTCGTATAAACGCGTCCGGGGGCCTGACGGTCCACCCTCGAACGGCCGTGGTCGCGAGATATCGACGCAGCGGGGCCCACTTCACTACCCACGACTGCGCCGGTACTGGGGTATCCCTCCCCTGCACCGTAAACGTTGTCGTTTCTGTTCTCCATTTCCATGTTTTTTGTTTGTTTTCGCCAAGGTCGTCGTCGAAGTCTCCGTCCTGGTGCCACTCACTCTTTCGCACCCTGCCCCGGTCGAAGCCGGTGCAGGGCGACAGGGAGCCCCGCGAGAAGGTGAGGTGAGTGGTCTTGACAGACATGGGCCCGCCAACTTCTCCGAAGTTCTCCGCACCGGATCGGCGAACCGACGGGTGCCAAGGGCACCGATCGGCCGCCACCCGACTGTAAGAGAACATCAGATCCATCGGGGTTTCCCAGGGCATGGTCCTATGCCCCGGGAACCCATGCCCGCCTCGTGCTCCCCACCCCACCCCAACCTAACCCCAACCTAACCTAACCCCAACCTAACCCCAACCTAACCCCAACCTAACCCCAACCTAACCCCAACCTAACCCCAACCTAACCCCAACCTAACCCCAACCTAACCCCAACCTAACCCCAACCTAACCCCAACCTAACCCCAACCTAACCCCAACCTAACCCCAACCTAACCCACCCCCGCGGGTTCGCCACTTGAACAGAATTACGGAGGACGTGAAAAGCAGGTCTCTGCCCGAGTACCGAAGTACCAACCGGACAGTATTGCGGATCTCAGGTATCATCAGTGCGATGACAACTCCCGTGATTCGAGGCAAACGACGAGTAGTCGTCGAGCAGTCACCCAGACAGAGGTTTCCTTGTGGCGACTTACGAATCCAAGGAGTTGTCCAGTGTACGTTGACCCGCACATACCCGGAATACGCACGAGCGAGTACGTCACGCTACGATTTCAAAGAACTGAGTGATCGCGAACCGATAAATCGCGAGTACAATAAGTATTGTGTGGTAAGCGAGTGAAGGGAGACGAGATTTTTCTTTTTCTTTTTCGTTCTAAGGTGGATAAATGTCGTTGTACAGAATGAGCTCACAATGCACTTAACATAGGTATCTACCTTATGATTAATTAAGGCTAAAACGCTCGCATCCCACGGTGTCCCGCGATGTCCCACGATGTCCCACGATGTCCCACGGTGCCCCGGAGGGGGGGGGGTCTTAGTCCGGTCTAGATCACCAAAACTATTTTGGATGATCAAGACCAGACTATATTGAAGTAGTTTTTAGCTTGATATCGTTTCTCAAATAATAATACTAATATTCAAAATAGTACTTGGTGTATTATTATTTGGGAAACGATACCAATTACCGGGACCCACCACGAGGAGGTAACTACGCTCGGGTCCCATTTACATAAACAGATTTTAAGCATTGGAAGCAGAGATGTAAAATTATTTTATAATAAAGCGACATTGTAGCGGCGATATTGTTTTGCCGATTTAATACGATATCCATTTTTATCATTTTAATAGTTTCTGCAAACTAAGACTAAATTCACACTTCTTTAATACTAGTTTTCGACTATCGATTAGTTTGAACAGAATTCTCTTAGAGGCTTTTGGCGATCCAAACTGGACTGTTGCGCAGTTCTTGGCTTGGTATCGCTTTCCAAAGATTAATCAACTGATTAATTTTTGAAAAACGATGCCAATTACCAGGTCTCACCACGAGGAGGTGACTACGCACGAGACCCGCCCATGAGTTATTCAACATTATGCATCGGTCTCGACATTCAACCTATTGGCAAGAATGTCGAGTTCTGACTCTACCTGATCATGGGCCTGCGTAAAGAGATAGTTGTTTCGTAGCCTAACTGCGAAACACATATCTCGAACGCAGCGCTTACATGAATCTTTACAAACGTAGAACAAAGCCTACGTAACGCAACATCCATCTCCCACACAACGATTACATCGATCAGTACAAATATCGTACAATAATTCGCATCCCTACTGGCATCATTCGGTATCAAACACACATTTATCCAACTTGGAATGAAAGGAAGAAAATGTAGCTACTGACACTGTATATACCATTTCGTGTCTCGCAGAAGGGACATACGAGTCGCTGTACTAAACTAGTTATCGTTCTATTTTTGCGACACTGTAAGATATTGAAGATACTGAAAAGTTATAAACTCTAACGTGATCTCAATCAGTATCCCTTAAAAATGGGTAAACAAGAAAATGCCCGATGAATCAGATGATAAAGGAAAAAAACGCGGCGCGCCCGAAACGAACGAGATCGCGATCTCTCGAAAGAACTAACAAACCTACGCGACGTACCCCCGTACACGAGATAACCCCGAGGTTCCGCGGAAAGCCCAAGAATTGACCGTAACTCGATTCCTGTTTCGCCGTTCGAAACTTACACGAGTCGCGGTCGATGGCGCCGACCGATGATGCTAGTGATCCACGGGTAATTCAGCCGTGGATCCCGCACATAGGCCAGCAACTTAACACACTCCAACTGAACATGTGGAACCCGGGGATGGACCGCTGAACAGGATTACGAAGGCAAGAGGCCTCAACTGAACAGTGGGGTCCACTCACGGGGAGGGACCGCTGAACAGGATTACGAAGGCATTGACCTCAACTGAACAGTGGGGTCCACTCCCGCGGGCCCGAACAGAATTACGGAGGACGTCAAATTGCAGGTCCCTGACCGAGTACCAAAGTACCAATCGGACAGGACTGCAGATCCACGACTGAATCCCCAACAGATTCGCCGGCATCACCGGCGCGACGACAACTCCCGCGATACGATGCGAACGTCGAGCAGTCGTCGAGCAGTCACCAGGACAGAGGTGTCCTTGGGGCGACTTACGAATCCAAAGAGTTGTCCAGTGCACGTTGACCCGCACGTACGCGGAATACGCGCGAGCGAGTACGTCACGCTACGGTTTGAAAGAACTGAGTGATCGCGAACCAATAAATCGCGAGTACAATAAGTACTGTGTGGTAAGCTAGTGAAGGGAGACGAGATTTTTCTTTTTTTCGTTCTAAGGTGGATAAATGTCGTCGTACAGAATGAGTTCACAATGCACTTGACATAGGTATCTACCTTACGATTAATTAAGACTAAAACGTACGCATCCCACGGTGTCCCACGATGTCCCACGATGTCCCACGGTGACCCACGACGTCCCACGGTGTCCCACGATGTCCCACGGCGTCCCACGATGTCCAACGGTGTCCAACGGTGTCCAACGCTGTCCAACGCTGTCCAACGGTGTCCAACGGTGTCCAACGATGTCCAACGTTGTCCAACGGTGTCCAACGTTGTCCAACGGTGTCCAACGTTGTCCAACGGTGTCCAACGTTGTCCAACGGTGTCCAACGTTGTCCAACGGTGTCCAACGATGTCCAACGGTGTCCAACGGTGTCCAACGATGTCCAACGGTGTCCAACGGTGTCCAACGATGTCCAACGGTGTCCAACGTTGTCCAACGACGTCCAACGGTGTCCAACGCTGTCCAACGATGTCCAACGGTGTCCAACGTTGTCCAACGTTGTCCAACGATGTCCCACGTTGCTGTCCAGTCTAGATCATCCAAAATTCTGTTGGAGGCTTTTGGAGACCCAAACTGGACCGACGGTATCCCACGGTGTCCCACGTTGCAGTCCAGTCTAGATCATCCAAAATTCTGTTGGAGGCTTTTGGAGACCCAAACTGGACCGACGGTATCCCACGGTGTCCCACGGTGCAGTCCAGTCTAGATCATCCAAAATTCTGTTGGAGGCTTTTGGAGACCCAAACTGGACCGACGGTTCCCACGGTGTCCCACGGTGCAGTCCAGTCTAGATCATCCAAAATTCTGTTGGAGGCTTTTGGAGACCCAAACTGGACCGACGGTATCCCACGGTGTCCCACGTTGCAGTCCAGTCTAGATCATCCAAAATACTGTTGGAGGCTTTTGGAGACCCAAACTGGACCGACGGTATCCCACGGTGTCCCACGATGCAGTCCAGTCTAGATCATCCAAAATTCTGTTGGAGGCTTTTGGAGACCCAAACTAGACCGACGGTATCCCACGGTGTCCCACGGTGCAGTCCAGTCTAGATCATCCAAAATTCTGTTGGAGGCTTTTGGAGACCCAAACTGGACCGACGGTATTCCACGGTGTCCCACGGTGCAGTCCAGTCTAGATCATCCAAAATTCTGTTGGAGGCTTTTGGAGACCCAAACTGGACCGACGGTATCCCACGGTGTCCCACGTTGCAGTCCAGTCTAGATCATCCAAAATTCTGTTGGAGGCTTTTGGAGACCCAAACTGGACCGACGGTATCCCACGGTGTCCCACGTTGCAGTCCATTCTAGATCATCCAAAATTCTGTTGGAGGCTTTTGGAGACCCAAACTGGACCGACGTTATCCCACGGTGTCCCACGTTGCAGTCCAGTCTAGATCATCCAAAATTCTGTTGGAGGCTTTTGGAGACCCAAACTGGACCGACGGTATCCCACGGTGTCCCACGGTGCAGTCCAGTCTAGATCATCCAAAATTCTTTTGGCGGCATTTGGAGACCCAAACTGGACCGACGGTATCCCACGGTGTCCCACGGTGCAGTCCAGTCTAGATCATCCAAAATTCTGTTGGAGGCTTTTGGAGACCCAAACTTTACCGACGGTATCCCACGGCGTCCAACGGTGTCCAACGGCGTCCAACGGCGTCCAACGGCGTCCAACGGCGTCCCACGT
This sequence comes from Bombus bifarius, assembly GCF_011952205.1. NCBI lineage: Eukaryota > Metazoa > Arthropoda > Insecta > Hymenoptera > Apidae > Bombus > Bombus bifarius. The sequence goes on along the minus strand of NW_022884868.1, from coordinate 9,671 downwards.
TGCAGTCCAGTTTAGATTATCCAAAATTCTCTTCGTGGCTTTTCGTAATCCAAACTGGACTGTATTAGCGTGGTTCTTAGCTTGGTATTGAATTATTGTGCAATGTTTGTACTTATCGATGTTGTGGTTTTCCAAAAGTTAATCAACTGATTAATTTGCGAAAACGATTACATCGATCAGTACAGACATTGTACAGTAATTCGCAACCGTACTGGCAACATTCGGTATCAAAGATACATTTGTCTAACTTGGAACGAAAGAATGGAAATGAAACTATTGACATTGCGCATACAATTTTGAGTCTTGCAAAAGAGACATACGACTCGTTGTACTATATTTTTGAAAATATCGAAAAGTTATATACTCCAACGTTACCGCAATATGTTTCTTTTTAAAATAGGGGACGGGAAGAAGCCTGAACAATCAGACAATGGAAGAAAAATCATTTGGGTATCTAGCATACATATTTAATATGCTATGAAATTTTCATATATGTAACTGAAATGTACTTTCTGCAAATTGATAAATTTGAAACAAACTCATTTATTTGATTTGGTATATGAAAGAAACAGCTATCTTTAAAACGAGAACATTTTATACATGGAAAATAAACTACTAATAATGGTTAATTATAGATCAAATTACTATTGATTAAATTTTAGCAAATATAGAGAATCATTTGTATCTTTTTAATCGAAACTAGGGTTACGTTGAAAACAAGTATTTTAAGTGATTGAATTTAATCTGAATAAAAAATTCAATATGAAATTCGAATATTTATAAAATTCTACATTACTGTTATAAGATTGAAAATATCGCGGTCGAAAAAATGTTAAAAGTTATGGTTCTAAGAACGAACAATCACCAGCACTAGTACCAATTGCAATGAATTCAATTTTAAAAAATATTTTAAGCCTTCATAGCAACATTAAGATATTTCATTATAATACTTTGTTGCGCATGAAATCCCTCACAGATTCATATATGTAAATATATATATATATTATACATTTGTAATAAAGTTCTGTATTTTAGCAGTCATGGTAACGTTAACGCTGACAAAGAAATATGTCTTATAGCAGTATTTTCAGTAATAAACGTGGTAATAAGGGGAGCTGAAAAGGAAACAAAGCAGTAGCCAGAAGAGCTACTAAAATTCAATCGTCTTCCACTCTATATAAACCCGATCAACACGCCGAGAGTGGAACTGAATATTCTTATTTCGCAACACTAATTTACTACTAATATTTATGAAACAGAAAATTCTCAAAATCAAACGCGATGAGTGCTTCGTTATATCTAATCTACCATTAAAAAAAAAACAGAAAAGTCTGAAAATTCCCGATATTTGATACGCAACTCTAATAAGTATAAATCTACGCACTCGTATTTAAGCAATACGCAACACTAATAGCGAGAGATAGAAGTGCAACCATTTAAGAGGTTGCTGATGAACGATCACACTTGCACAGCTCTTGCAGCTGTACGTGTGATCCAGGAGCAGTGTCCGACAAATGCAGTCGGAGGGTTTGGGCATTTTGTAAACGCAACTCTAGTGAACAAAACGCGATCATTCATTATCGCAACGCTAAAGGGAAAAATTAATAGAACTCGCGATGGAACAATATCGCAACGCTAACTCTTATAGTGAATTTAATAAAAATTACTATTTACTATATAAAAAAGCTACTTTAAATATTCTGGTATTGCTACTTGCAATATTATAAAATTAATTGAAAACTAACACTTTTATAATCTAATTTTAAACAATAGAAAACAGGAAAAATTCTAAAAATTGCAAAAGACAATCGCGATATCGTAATTCGCAACTTTAAAGCAAACGCGATTATTATTTTTTGTCGCAACTCTAATTCAAACCGTAATCATTCTCTCGCGACACTAATAAAAAGCCGCGATGTTATTTCGCAACTCTAATACAACCCGTAATTAATTCGTCGCAACACTAATAAAAAAAATCGCGAGTGGAGGGCTGACATATCGCAGTGCAACCATGTAGGAGGTTGCCGATGAATGATCACACTTGTACAGCTCTTGCAGCTGTACGTGTGATCCAGGAACAGTGTCCGACAATTGCAGTCGGAGGGTTTGGGCAGTTTATGAACGCAACTCTACTCAACAAAACGCGATCATTCATTATCGCAACGCTAACAGGAAAAATTAGCAGAACTCGCGATGGAACATTATCGCAACGCTAACTCTTATAGTGAATTTAATAAAAATTACTATTTACTATATAAAAAAGCTACTTTAAATATTCTGGTATTGCTACTTGCAATACTATAAAATTAATTGAAAACTAACACTTTTATAATCTAATTTTAAACAATAGAAAACAGGAAAAATTCTAAAAATTGCAAAAGACAATCGCGATATCGTAATTCGCAACTCTAAAGCAAACGCGATTATCATTTTATCGCAACTCTAATTCAAACCGTAATCATTTTCTCGCCACATTAATGAAAAGCCGCGATGTTATTTCGCAACTCTAATACAACCCGTAATTAATTTGTCGCAACACTAATAAGAAAAATCGCGATTTGCCCAATGGGACGATGGACCGATATATACATCGGCCAAAAAAGCAAACTACTACTACTACTACTACTACTACTACTACTACTACTACTACTACTACAAATACTAAAATCGAGCATAGTGACAAAGTAGTAACAATAATGACTTCCCATGCTCTGGATGACCCAGAGGATGGGCAGCCATTAGTAGTTGCCCTCTTGAGTGGCAGTTTGCCGGGCCTCTTCGGCTTATAGCCTCTTCTTCCTTCGGGCGCGATGCCCGCTGAAACTTAAATCTAAGCTCGAGACTTCTAAATCGCAAACAAAAAAAAAACTTACCAAGGTAAAATAAAAATATAAACCGCGGAAGCTGATTGGAGTGCACATGGACTGACCAACGATCACAGTAGTAATCGTTGCTCACTCGCATGTGCGTGCTCGAGCAATAAACGTTCGTTTCGACCCATTCGCGACCGCGACCGCGAAATTCGAAAAATCGAAAGGCAAAACCAGAGACGAGTGCATGCTCTACTCGTGCCAGTTTCACCGTCGATTTTTCAAATTAGATTTCCAGAAACAGGTTGGTCACACGAAAACGCGCCTACCCGACCAAAGACTGTGCCAACCTGCCCGGCCCTACCTACTTATAATTAACAGACATACCAGAAAGTATACTACCTATCCTACCTAGCGCTATATTTAAAAATGGCAAAACAGACACACCAACACACTCGCTCCACGGTTCTCACACAAACGCTCGGGCGCAAAGGTCCTACACTAGAGAGGACGTCCCGGGACGCCTCCGACACCCGAGCTTAACACACACCATGCACACTCTAAGGTACGTACCGTTTTCCTGAAATCGACTGACGAAGGCTAGTGACCATTGCGTAAAACGTGATAAAACACGTCTGAAGAAATGATATCGTTAAAATAAATGTAAGTAAACTTGGAATTATAATTGTAATTTACGGCAATATTTAAAGCGTGGTTACACTTAATCGCGTGGGCGATATTATCATAAATTGTGATTGTATCGAGACGTAAATTGAATCGATATATGTCTCGACATTTTTAATATTTGATGTTTTAACGAATGAAAAAAAGCGACGCAGTTCCACGGCCTAACAACACACACACATAACGTGGAAAATACGTCGTGCACGATACACTAACACATCGTCAGTCGCTGACAAATTATTACATTACTTAATTCTAGATCATCGTGCCCAGTGTCTTTCTCCCATTCAAGTAGCACCTGGGCACGTGAATGAGATCCTGACAATGGGCACGGAAAGGGTTAAACCTGAAAATCCTGATCTAAAAAGATGATTAGTTTGTGTAATTTTTATTTAACGGACTAACGTTCTTTGATTTTATATTTTACTACTTTGTATCTGATTAAATTTACTTTATTAATTTAATAGTAATCAAGTAACTCTACTTTATTAATTTAATAAATCAGAACAAAATTTTAATATTGCATAAAGGTAGCGTTAATTGAAAAAGACTGTGACTCGATCAAATGGAATAATTGACTTCAAATATATTACTAAGAAAGAAATAATCTCAGGCGATCTCTTTATCAAAGCATATACTCGAAAGTGCAGAAGCAGTGTTCAAAATTATTGCTTTGATTCAAAAATCTGCCTGTCGCGAAGTGTCTTCTTGCACGTAAAATTTCACATATTCTTGTACGGGAAAAAATGAATTTTAACTCGTATTTTAAATTCTAGCTAAAGTGAAATAAACGAACGTGACTTAATATTGTCACGATTAATTCACTGCTTAAGAACAAGTATATTTATGTCAAACAAGTATATTCGTGTATATATTTGCCATTTGCAAATATTCATACGGAATGTTAACATGCATGCTTATAAATAACACGAATATATTCTCAAGTGTATGTATTTAAACTAATTATTATAATCGCGCTGTGCAAGAAGACCTATCCTAAACTAATAAATTTAAAAAAAGAACGTTACTACTCACGGGTATAAAAAATACCCGCGGTCACTATGCTCAGAAAATTCTACGTAATACAACCAGTCACCCGTGCCGATTCGGACCTTTCATCCTACGACATGATTGAGTGACCGGAGGAACAAAAATGCATGCGACTCACCGTTCGATGCGGAGAAACAGAGGACGTTACCCTGGATGCTGCGGTATCCCAGCGAATATCATCAGGGAGACTAACATCAGGCAGGAACCGTGTAAAGTCCAGTGGTGAAAATGGTGGTTGTTTATGGGCGGGTGAGGGGAGGGGGGTGAGAAAGAAGCGAAACGTCGTTTCGACAATTTTCTTCTTTTTCCTATCGAACGTTTATTTAGAAAATACTGCTATTTTTTTACACTTAAAAATTATTATTAAGTAATTGGAACAAGTTTGAAAAATATTATTTAGTTGAAAATTGTAAGATATTTCTCGATAGCGAACAAATGCTTACGAATACCGCGAATGCAATGCAATCGTTTGCAAGAATTATACTGTTCGCAATTAGAATATATACTATGAACTTTCGTTATTAGAATACGAAATATACATTCCACTAATACACTATAGTCGCGTGTTATAAATATTGGAAAATATTTGCAAGGATTCAAAAGTTCGCCACTTAAATATACTTAAAGAATACTGCACAAACGCGCGCGAAACCTTGTTTCGAGGTCTTTGAATCCAACTGTTACTAAGTTGCAAGTTTATGACGTTATAACTCAATTTGAAACAATAAGATAATTCGTCAAAAATTGGCTTGAAATAAGAGAATGATTTCATACATCGGGATCTTTCAGAAGAATCAATGGACTCGCGCGACGCACTCCTGTGCACAAAATAACCGCAAGATTCAGTGGAAAAAAAGAATAGATTTTTATATCTCGTTCCAAGTTAGATAAGTATCATTGTACAGAATGGGCTCAGAATGAATTCGACATAGCCAAGACATATCCCACGGTGTCCCACGGTGTCCCACGGTGTCCCACGGTGTCCCACGGTGTCCCGCGGAGTCCCACGGTGTCCAACGGTGTCCAACGGTGTCCAACGGTGTCCAACGGTGTCCAACGGTGTCCAACGATGTTCCACGGTGTCCAACGTTGTCCTACGGCGTCCAACGGCGTCCCACGTTGCAGTCCAGTTTAGATTATCCAAAATTCTCTTCGTGGCTTTTCGTAATCCAAACTGGACTGTATTAGCGTGGTTCTTAGCTTGGTATTGAATTATTGTGCAATGTTTGTACTTATCGATGTTGTGGTTTTCCAAAAGTTAATCAACTGATTAATTTGCGAAAACGATTACATCGATCAGTACAGACATTGTACAGTAATTCGCAACCGTACTGGCAACATTCGGTATCAAAGATACATTTGTCTAACTTGGAACGAAAGAATGGAAATGAAACTATTGACATTGCGCATACAATTTTGAGTCTTGCAAAAGAGACATACGACTCGTTGTACTATATTTTTGAAAATATCGAAAAGTTATATACTCCAACGTTACCGCAATATGTTTCTTTTTAAAATAGGGGACGGGAAGAAGCCTGAACAATCAGACAATGGAAGAAAAATCATTTGGGTATCTAGCATACATATTTAATATGCTATGAAATTTTCATATATGTAACTGAAATGTACTTTCTGCAAATTGATAAATTTGAAACAAACTCATTTATTTGATTTGGTATATGAAAGAAACAGCTATCTTTAAAACGAGAACATTTTATACATGGAAAATAAACTACTAATAATGGTTAATTATAGATCAAATTACTATTGATTAAATTTTAGCAAATATAGAGAATCATTTGTATCTTTTTAATCGAAACTAGGGTTACGTTGAAAACAAGTATTTTAAGTGATTGAATTTAATCTGAATAAAAAATTCAATATGAAATTCGAATATTTATAAAATTCTACATTACTGTTATAAGATTGAAAATATCGCGGTCGAAAAAATGTTAAAAGTTATGGTTCTAAGAACGAACAATCACCAGCACTAGTACCAATTGCAATGAATTCAATTTTAAAAAATATTTTAAGCCTTCATAGCAACATTAAGATATTTCATTATAATACTTTGTTGCGCATGAAATCCCTCACAGATTCATATATGTAAATATATATATATATTATACATTTGTAATAAAGTTCTGTATTTTAGCAGTCATGGTAACGTTAACGCTGACAAAGAAATATGTCTTATAGCAGTATTTTCAGTAATAAACGTGGTAATAAGGGGAGCTGAAAAGGAAACAAAGCAGTAGCCAGAAGAGCTACTAAAATTCAATCGTCTTCCACTCTATATAAACCCGATCAACACGCCGAGAGTGGAACTGAATATTCTTATTTCGCAACACTAATTTACTACTAATATTTATGAAACAGAAAATTCTCAAAATCAAACGCGATGAGTGCTTCGTTATATCTAATCTACCATTAAAAAAAAAACAGAAAAGTCTGAAAATTATTAAGTTCTGAGCGTTTTTCGCTAGATGTCTTTAGTGAGCCATATCTCACGATGTGCACATCGCATCGAGTCATAGTATACACCGATTTCATGGTGATATTACGCATCAAAAAGGTTCTTTGTCAGTTTTGTGTTCGGTGAAGCCAGTTGTGTGTTACAGCGTTCGAAAATGGAGATAAAAAAAGAGAAAATTCGATACATTCTTCAGTACCACTACGACCAAGGTGAAAAGGCGGAGCAGGCGGCAAAAAAAATTTGTGCTGTTTATGGACCCAGTACAGTATCGAATGCAACAGCAAAGCGGTGGTTCCAACGATTCCGTTCTGGTAATATGGACGTCGAAGATGAGGCACGCTATGGTAGGCCAATCGTCGAAAATGTGGATAAAATCATGGAAATCGTCGAGTCGGACCGGCATGTGAGCACTTATTCCATTGCCCAGGAACTGAAGATTAGCAAGAAAACCGTTTGGAACCATTTGCATAAGGCTGGTCTCAAGAAGAAGCTCGACGTATGGGTGCCACATGAATTGACGCAAAAGAACCTTTTGGACCGAATTGATGCCTGCGATTCTTTGTTGAGACGTACCGAAATCGACCCATTTTTGAAGCGGATGGTGACTGGCGATGAAAAATGGGTCACATACGAGAACAACAGCCGAAAAAGATCGTGGTCCAATCGCGGTGGGCCAGCCCAAACGATCGCCAAGCGTGGATTAACGGCCAAGAAGGTTTTATTGTGTGTTTGGTGGGATTGGAAGGGAATCATCCATTATGAGCTGCTCCCATCGGGGCAAACACTTAATTCGGACCTCTATTGTCAACAACTGACCAGACTGAATCAGGCGATCGACCAGAAGCGGCCAGAATTGGCCAATAGGAAAGGTGTTGTGTTCCATCAAGACAACGCCAGGCCGCACACATCTTTAACGACGCGTCAGAAGCTCCGAGAGCTTGGCTGGGGGGTTCTATCGCATCCGCCGTACAGTCCAGACCTGGCACCAAGCGATTATCACCTTTTTAAGTTTTTGCAAAATTTTCTTGATGGTACAAAACTGGCCTCAAGAGAGGCTTGTGAAAATGAGCTGGTCAAGTTTTTTACCAATAGGGACGAGGACTTCTTCAACCGCGGAATTATGAAATTGCCTTCAAAATGGACAAAAGTAATCGAACAAAACGGCGCATATTTAATCTAAATCGAATAATCTTGACTATGTTAATTTCATCGTCGAAATAAAGCGAAAAAGCGCTCAGAACTTTTTACTTCACCTAATATAAATCTACGCACTCGTATTTAAGCAATACGCAACACTAATAGCGAGAGATAGAAGTGCAACCATTTAAGAGGTTGCTGATGAACGATCACACTTGCACAGCTCTTGCAGCTGTACGTGTGATCCAGGAGCAGTGTCCGACAAATGAAGTCGGAGGGTTTGGGCATTTTGTAAACGCAACTCTAGTGAACAAAACGCGATCATTCATTATCGCAACGCTAAAGGGAAAAATTAATAGAACTCGCGATGGAACAATATCGCAACGCTAACTCTTATAGTGAATTTAATAAAAATTACTATTTACTATATAAAAAAGCTACTTTAAATATTCTGGTATTGCTACTTGCAATATTATAAAATTAATTGAAAACTAACACTTTTATAATCTAATTTTAAACAATAGAAAACAGGAAAAATTCTAAAAATTGCAAAAGACAATCGCGATATCGTAATTCGCAACTTTAAAGCAAACGCGATTATTATTTTTTATCGCAACTCTAATTCAAACCGTAATCATTCTCTCGCGACACTAATAAAAAGCCGCGATGTTATTTCGCAACTCTAATACAACCCGTAATTAATTCGTCGCAACACTAATAAAAAAAAATCGCGAGTGGAGGGCTGACATATCGCAGTGCAACCATGTAGGAGGTTGCCGATGAATGATCACACTTGTACAGCTCTTGCAGCTGTACGTGTGATCCAGGAACAGTGTCCGACAATTGCAGTCGGAGGGTTTGGGCAGTTTATGAACGCAACTCTACTCAACAAAACGCGATCATTCATTATCGCAACGCTAACAGGAAAAATTAGCAGAACTCGCGATGGAACATTATCGCAACGCTAACTCTTATAGTGAATTTAATAAAAATTACTATTTACTATATAAAAAGCTACTTTAAATATTCTGGTATTGCTACTTGCAATACTATAAAATTAATTGAAAACTAACACTTTTATAATCTAATTTTAAACAATAGAAAACAGGAAAAATTCTAAAAATTGCAAAAGACAATCGCGATATCGTAATTCGCAACTCTAAAGCAAACGCAATTATCATTTTTTATCGCAACTCTAATTCAAACCGTAATCATTTTCTCGCCACATTAATGAAAAGCCGCGATGTTATTTCGCAACTCTAATACAACCCGTAATTAATTTGTCGCAACACTAATAAGAAAAATCGCGATTTGCCCAATGGGACGATGGACCGATATATACATCGGCCAAAAAAGCAAACTACTACTACTACTACTACTACTACTACTACTACTACTACTACTACTACAAATACTAAAATCGAGCATAGTGACAAAGTAGTAACAATAATGACTTCCCATGCTCTGGATGACCCAGAGGATGGGCAGCCATTAGTAGTTGCCCTCTTGAGTGG
>NW_022884867.1:0-19169 GCF_011952205.1 Bombus bifarius | reverse complement strand
CCGACACCAGAGCTTAACACACACCATGCACACTCTAAGGTACGTACCGTTTTCCTGAAATCGACTGACGAAGGCTAGTGACCATTGCGTAAAACGTGATAAAACACGTCTGAAGAAATGATATCGTTAAAATAAATGTAAGTAAACTTGGAATTATAATTGTAATTTACGGCAATATTTAAAGCGTGGTTACACTTAATCGCGTGGGCGATATTATCATAAATTGTGATTGTATCGAGACGTAAATTGAATCGATATATGTCTCGACATTTTTAATATTTGATGTTTTAACGAATGAAAAAAAGCGACGCAGTTCCACGGCCTAACAACACACACACATAACGTGGAAAATACGTCGTGCACGATACACTAACACATCGTCAGTCGCTGACAAATTATTACATTACTTAATTCTAGATCATCGTGCCCAGTGTCTTTCTCCCATTCAAGTAGCACCTGGGCACGTGAATGAGATCCTGACAATGGGCACGGAAAGGGTTAAACCTGAAAATCCTGATCTAAAAAGATGATTAGTTTGTGTAATTTTTATTTAACGGACTAACGTTCTTTGATTTTATATTTTACTACTTTGTATCTGATTAAATTTACTTTATTAATTTAATAGTAATCAAGTAACTCTACTTTATTAATTTAATAAATCAGAACAAAATTTTAATATTGCATAAAGGTAGCGTTAATTGAAAAAGACTGTGACTCGATCAAATGGAATAATTGACTTCAAATATATTACTAAGAAAGAAATAATCTCAGGCGATCTCTTTATCAAAGCATATACTCGAAAGTGCAGAAGCAGTGTTCAAAATTATTGCTTTGATTCAAAAATCTGCCTGTCGCGAAGTGTCTTCTTGCACGTAAAATTTCACATATTCTTGTACGGGAAAAAATGAATTTTAACTCGTATTTTAAATTCTAGCTAAAGTGAAATAAACGAACGTGACTTAATATTGTCACGATTAATTCACTGCTTAAGAACAAGTATATTTATGTCAAACAAGTATATTCGTGTATATATTTGCCATTTGCAAATATTCATACGGAATGTTAACATGCATGCTTATAAATAACACGAATATATTCTCAAGTGTATGTATTTAAACTAATTATTATAATCGCGCTGTGCAAGAAGACCTATCCTAAACTAATAAATTTAAAAAAAGAACGTTACTACTCACGGGTATAAAAAATACCCGCGGTCACTATGCTCAGAAAATTCTACGTAATACAACCAGTCACCCGTGCCGATTCGGACCTTTCATCCTACGACATGATTGAGTGACCGGAGGAACAAAAATGCATGCGACTCACCGTTCGATGCGGAGAAACAGAGGACGTTACCCTGGATGCTGCGGTATCCCAGCGAATATCATCAGGGAGACTAACATCAGGCAGGAACCGTGTAAAGTCCAGTGGTGAAAATGGTGGTTGTTTATGGGCGGGTGAGGGGAGGGGGGTGAGAAAGAAGCGAAACGTCGTTTCGACAATTTTCTTCTTTTTCCTATCGAACGTTTATTTAGAAAATACTGCTATTTTTTTACACTTAAAAATTATTATTAAGTAATTGGAACAAGTTTGAAAAATATTATTTAGTTGAAAATTGTAAGATATTTCTCGATAGCGAACAAATGCTTACGAATACCGCGAATGCAATGCAATCGTTTGCAAGAATTATACTGTTCGCAATTAGAATATATACTATGAACTTTCGTTATTAGAATACGAAATATACATTCCACTAATACACTATAGTCGCGTGTTATAAATATTGGAAAATATTTGCAAGGATTCAAAAGTTCGCCACTTAAATATACTTAAAGAATACTGCACAAACGCGCGCGAAACCTTGTTTCGAGGTATTTGAATCCAACTGTTACTAAGTTGCAAGTTTATGACGTTATAACTCAATTTGAAACAATAAGATAATTCGTTAAAAATTGGCTTGAAATAAGAGAATGATTTCATACATCGGGATCTTTCAGAAGAATCAATGGACTCGCGCGACGCACTCCTGTGCACAAAATAACCGCAAGATTCAGTGGAAAAAAAGAATAGATTTTTATATCTCGTTCCAAGTTAGATAAGTATCATTGTACAGAATGGGCTCAGAATGGATTCGACATAGCCAAGACATATCCCACGGTGTCCCACGGTGTCCCACGGTGTCCCACGGTGTCCCACGGTGTCCCGCGGAGTCCCACGGTGTCCAACGGTGTCCAACGGTGTCCAACGGTGTCCAACGGTGTCCAACGGTGTCCAACGATGTTCCACGGTGTCCAACGTTGTCCTACGGCGTCCAACGGCGTCCCACGTTGCAGTCCAGTTTAGATTATCCAAAATTCTCTTCGTGGCTTTTCGTAATCCAAACTGGACTGTATTAGCGTGGTTCTTAGCTTGGTATTGAATTATTGTGCAATGTTTGTACTTATCGATGTTGTGGTTTTCCAAAAGTTAATCAACTGATTAATTTGCGAAAACGATTACATCGATCAGTACAGACATTGTACAGTAATTCGCAACCGTACTGGCAACATTCGGTATCAAAGATACATTTGTCTAACTTGGAACGAAAGAATGGAAATGAAACTATTGACATTGCGCATACAATTTTGAGTCTTGCAAAAGAGACATACGACTCGTTGTACTATATTTTTGAAAATATCGAAAAGTTATATACTCCAACGTTACCGCAATATGTTTCTTTTTAAAATAGGGGACGGGAAGAAGCCTGAACAATCAGACAATGGAAGAAAAATCATTTGGGTATCTAGCATACATATTTAATATGCTATGAAATTTTCATATATGTAACTGAAATGTACTTTCTGCAAATTGATAAATTTGAAACAAACTCATTTATTTGATTTGGTATATGAAAGAAACAGCTATCTTTAAAACGAGAACATTTTATACATGGAAAATAAACTACTAATAATGGTTAATTATAGATCAAATTACTATTGATTAAATTTTAGCAAATATAGAGAATCATTTGTATCTTTTTAATCGAAACTAGGGTTACGTTGAAAACAAGTATTTTAAGTGATTGAATTTAATCTGAATAAAAAATTCAATATGAAATTCGAATATTTATAAAATTCTACATTACTGTTATAAGATTGAAAATATCGCGGTCGAAAAAATGTTAAAAGTTATGGTTCTAAGAACGAACAATCACCAGCACTAGTACCAATTGCAATGAATTCAATTTTAAAAAATATTTTAAGCCTTCATAGCAACATTAAGATATTTCATTATAATACTTTGTTGCGCATGAAATCCCTCACAGATTCATATATGTAAATATATATATATATATTATACATTTGTAATAAAGTTCTGTATTTTAGCAGTCATGGTAACGTTAACGCTGACAAAGAAATATGTCTTATAGCAGTATTTTCAGTAATAAACGTGGTAATAAGGGGAGCTGAAAAGGAAACAAAGCAGTAGCCAGAAGAGCTACTAAAATTCAATCGTCTTCCACTCTATATAAACCCGATCAACACGCCGAGAGTGGAACTGAATATTCTTATTTCGCAACACTAATTTACTACTAATATTTATGAAACAGAAAATTCTCAAAATCAAACGCGATGAGTGCTTCGTTATATCTAATCTACCATTAAAAAAAAAACAGAAAAGTCTGAAAATTATTAAGTTCTGAGCGTTTTTCGCTAGATGTCTTTAGTGAGCCATATCTCACGATGTGCACATCGCATCGAGTCATAGTATACACCGATTTCAAGGTGATATTACGCATCAAAAAGGTTCTTTGTCAGTTTTGTGTTCGGTGAAGCCAGTTGTGTGTTACAGCGTTCGAAAATGGAGATAAAAAAAGAGAAAATTCGATACATTCTTCAGTACCACTACGACCAAGGTGAAAAGGCGGAGCAGGCGGCCAAAAAAATTTGTGCTGTTTATGGACCCAGTACAGTATCGAATGCAACAGCAAAGCGGTGGTTCAAACGATTCCGTTCTGGTAATATGGACGTCGAAGATGAGGCACGCTCTGGTAGGCCAATCGTCGAAAATGTGGATAAAATCATGGAAATCGTCGAGTCGGACCGGCATGTGAGCACTTATTCCATTGCCCAGGAACTGAAGATTAGCCAGAAAACCGTTTGGAACCATTTGCATAAGGCTGGTCTCAAGAAGAAGCTCGACGTATGGGTGCCACATGAATTGACGCAAAAGAACCTTTTGGACCGAATTGATGCCTGCGATTCTTTGTTGAGACGTAACGAAATCGACCCATTTTTGAAGCGGATGGTGACTGGCGATGAAAAATGGGTCACATACGAGAACAACAGCCGAAAAAGATCGTGGTCCAATCGCGGTGGGCCGGCCCAAACGATCGCCAAGCGTGGATTAACGGCCAAGAAGGTTTTATTGTGTGTTTGGTGGGATTGGAAGGGAATCATCCATTATGAGCTGCTCCCATCGGGGCAAACACTTAATTCGGACCTCTATTGTCAACAACTGACCAGACTGAAGCAGGCGATCGACCAGAAGCGGCCAGAATTGGCCAATAGGAAAGGTGTTGTGTTCCATCAAGACAACGCCAGGCCGCACACATCTTTAACGACGCGTCAGAAGCTCCGAGAGCTTGGCTGGGAGGTTCTATCGCATCCGCCGTACAGTCCAGACCTGGCACCAAGCGATTATCACCTTTTTAAGTTTTTGCAAAATTTTCTTGATGGTACAAAACTGGCCTCAAGAGAGGCTTGTGAAAATGAGCTGGTCAAGTTTTTTACCAATAGGGACGAGGACTTCTTCAACCGCGGAATTATGAAATTGCCTTCAAAATGGACAAAAGTAATCGAACAAAACGGCGCATATTTAATCTAAATCGAATAATCTTGACTATGTTAATTTCATCGTCGAAATAAAGCGAAAAAGCGCTCAGAACTTTTTACTTCACCTAATATAAATCTACGCACTCGTATTTAAGCAATACGCAACACTAATAGCGAGAGATAGAAGTGCAACCATTTAAGAGGTTGCTGATGAACGATCACACTTGCACAGCTCTTGCAGCTGTACGTGTGATCCAGGAGCAGTGTCCGACAAATGCAGTCGGAGGGTTTGGGCATTTTGTAAACGCAACTCTAGTGAACAAAACGCGATCATTCATTATCGCAACGCTAAAGGGAAAAATTAATAGAACTCGCGATGGAACAATATCGCAACGCTAACTCTTATAGTGAATTTAATAAAAATTACTATTTACTATATAAAAAAGCTACTTTAAATATTCTGGTATTGCTACTTGCAATATTATAAAATTAATTGAAAACTAACACTTTTATAATCTAATTTTAAACAATAGAAAACAGGAAAAATTCTAAAAATTGCAAAAGACAATCGCGATATCGTAATTCGCAACTTTAAAGCAAACGCGATTATTATTTTTTGTCGCAACTCTAATTCAAACCGTAATCATTCTCTCGCGACACTAATAAAAAGCCGCGATGTTATTTCGCAACTCTAATACAACCCGTAATTAATTCGTCGCAACACTAATAAAAAAAATCGCGAGTGGAGGGCTGACATATCGCAGTGCAACCATGTAGGAGGTTGCCGATGAATGATCACACTTGTACAGCTCTTGCAGCTGTACGTGTGATCCAGGAACAGTGTCCGACAATTGCAGTCGGAGGGTTTGGGCAGTTTATGAACGCAACTCTACTCAACAAAACGCGATCATTCATTATCGCAACGCTAACAGGAAAAATTAGCAGAACTCGCGATGGAACATTATCGCAACGCTAACTCTTATAGTGAATTTAATAAAAATTACTATTTACTATATAAAAAAGCTACTTTAAATATTCTGGTATTGCTACTTGCAATACTATAAAATTAATTGAAAACTAACACTTTTATAATCTAATTTTAAACAATAGAAAACAGGAAAAATTCTAAAAATTGCAAAAGACAATCGCGATATCGTAATTCGCAACTCTAAAGCAAACGCGATTATCATTTTATCGCAACTCTAATTCAAACCGTAATCATTTTCTCGCCACATTAATGAAAAGCCGCGATGTTATTTCGCAACTCTAATACAACCCGTAATTAATTTGTCGCAACACTAATAAGAAAAATCGCGATTTGCCCAATGGGACGATGGACCGATATATACATCGGCCAAAAAAGCAAACTACTACTACTACTACTACTACTACTACTACTACTACTACTACTACTACAAATACTAAAATCGAGCATAGTGACAAAGTAGTAACAATAATGACTTCCCATGCTCTGGATGACCCAGAGGATGGGCAGCCATTAGTAGTTGCCCTCTTGAGTGGCAGTTTGCCGGGCCTCTTCGGCTTATAGCCTCTTCTTCCTTCGGGCGCGATGCCCGCTGAAACTTAAATCTAAGCTCGAGACTTCTAAATCGCAAACAAAAAAAAAACTTACCAAGGTAAAATAAAAATATAAACCGCGGAAGCTGATTGGAGTGCACATGGACTGACCAACGATCACAGTAGTAATCGTTGCTCACTCGCATGTGCGTGCTCGAGCAATAAACGTTCGTTTCGACCCATTCGCGACCGCGACCGCGAAATTCGAAAAATCGAAAGGCAAAACCAGAGACGAGTGCATGCTCTACTCGTGCCAGTTTCACCGTCGATTTTTCAAATTAGATTTCCAGAAACAGGTTGGTCACACGAAAACGCGCCTACCCGACCAAAGACTGTGCCAACCTGCCCGGCCCTACCTACTTATAATTAACAGACATACCAGAAAGTATACTACCTATCCTACCTAGCGCTATATTTAAAAATGGCAAAACAGACACACCAACACACTCGCTCCACGGTTCTCACACAAACGCTCGGGCGCAAAGGTCCTACACTAGAGAGGACGTCCCGGGACGCCTCCGACACCCGAGCTTAACACACACCATGCACACTCTAAGGTACGTACCGTTTTCCTGAAATCGACTGACGAAGGCTAGTGACCATTGCGTAAAACGTGATAAAACACGTCTGAAGAAATGATATCGTTAAAATAAATGTAAGTAAACTTGGAATTATAATTGTAATTTACGGCAATATTTAAAGCGTGGTTACACTTAATCGCGTGGGCGATATTATCATAAATTGTGATTGTATCGAGACGTAAATTGAATCGATATATGTCTCGACATTTTTAATATTTGATGTTTTAACGAATGAAAAAAAGCGACGCAGTTCCACGGCCTAACAACACACACACATAACGTGGAAAATACGTCGTGCACGATACACTAACACATCGTCAGTCGCTGACAAATTATTACATTACTTAATTCTAGATCATCGTGCCCAGTGTCTTTCTCCCATTCAAGTAGCACCTGGGCACGTGAATGAGATCCTGACAATGGGCACGGAAAGGGTTAAACCTGAAAATCCTGATCTAAAAAGATGATTAGTTTGTGTAATTTTTATTTAACGGACTAACGTTCTTTGATTTTATATTTTACTACTTTGTATCTGATTAAATTTACTTTATTAATTTAATAGTAATCAAGTAACTCTACTTTATTAATTTAATAAATCAGAACAAAATTTTAATATTGCATAAAGGTAGCGTTAATTGAAAAAGACTGTGACTCGATCAAATGGAATAATTGACTTCAAATATATTACTAAGAAAGAAATAATCTCAGGCGATCTCTTTATCAAAGCATATACTCGAAAGTGCAGAAGCAGTGTTCAAAATTATTGCTTTGATTCAAAAATCTGCCTGTCGCGAAGTGTCTTCTTGCACGTAAAATTTCACATATTCTTGTACGGGAAAAAATGAATTTTAACTCGTATTTTAAATTCTAGCTAAAGTGAAATAAACGAACGTGACTTAATATTGTCACGATTAATTCACTGCTTAAGAACAAGTATATTTATGTCAAACAAGTATATTCGTGTATATATTTGCCATTTGCAAATATTCATACGGAATGTTAACATGCATGCTTATAAATAACACGAATATATTCTCAAGTGTATGTATTTAAACTAATTATTATAATCGCGCTGTGCAAGAAGACCTATCCTAAACTAATAAATTTAAAAAAAGAACGTTACTACTCACGGGTATAAAAAATACCCGCGGTCACTATGCTCAGAAAATTCTACGTAATACAACCAGTCACCCGTGCCGATTCGGACCTTTCATCCTACGACATGATTGAGTGACCGGAGGAACAAAAATGCATGCGACTCACCGTTCGATGCGGAGAAACAGAGGACGTTACCCTGGATGCTGCGGTATCCCAGCGAATATCATCAGGGAGACTAACATCAGGCAGGAACCGTGTAAAGTCCAGTGGTGAAAATGGTGGTTGTTTATGGGCGGGTGAGGGGAGGGGGGTGAGAAAGAAGCGAAACGTCGTTTCGACAATTTTCTTCTTTTTCCTATCGAACGTTTATTTAGAAAATACTGCTATTTTTTTACACTTAAAAATTATTATTAAGTAATTGGAACAAGTTTGAAAAATATTATTTAGTTGAAAATTGTAAGATATTTCTCGATAGCGAACAAATGCTTACGAATACCGCGAATGCAATGCAATCGTTTGCAAGAATTATACTGTTCGCAATTAGAATATATACTATGAACTTTCGTTATTAGAATACGAAATATACATTCCACTAATACACTATAGTCGCGTGTTATAAATATTGGAAAATATTTGCAAGGATTCAAAAGTTCGCCACTTAAATATACTTAAAGAATACTGCACAAACGCGCGCGAAACCTTGTTTCGAGGTATTTGAATCCAACTGTTACTAAGTTGCAAGTTTATGACGTTATAACTCAATTTGAAACAATAAGATAATTCGTTAAAAATTGGCTTGAAATAAGAGAATGATTTCATACATCGGGATCTTTCAGAAGAATCAATGGACTCGCGCGACGCACTCCTGTGCACAAAATAACCGCAAGATTCAGTGGAAAAAAAGAATAGATTTTTATATCTCGTTCCAAGTTAGATAAGTATCATTGTACAGAATGGGCTCAGAATGGATTCGACATAGCCAAGACATATCCCACGGTGTCCCACGGTGTCCCACGGTGTCCCACGGTGTCCCACGGTGTCCCGCGGAGTCCCACGGTGTCCAACGGTGTCCAACGGTGTCCAACGGTGTCCAACGGTGTCCAACGATGTTCCACGGTGTCCAACGTTGTCCTACGGCGTCCCACGTTGCAGTCCAGTGTAGATCATCCAAAATTCTTTTCGCGGCATTTGGTGACCCACACTGGACCGACGATGTCCCACGTTGCAGTCCAGTGTAGATCATTCAAAATTCTTTTCGCGGCATTTGGTGACCCACACTGGACCGACGATGTCCCACGTTGCAGTCCAGTGTAGATCATCCAAAATTCTTTTCGCGGCATTTGGTGACCCACACTGGACCGACGATGTCCCACGTTGCAGTCCAGTGTAGATCATCCAAAATTCTTTTCGCGGCATTTGGTGACCCACACTGGACCGACGATGTCCCACGTTGCAGTCCAGTGTAGATCATCCAAAATTCTTTTCGCGGCATTTGGTGACCCACATTGGACCGACGATATCCCACGTTGCAGTACAGTGTAGATCATCCAAAATTCTTTTCGCGGCATTTGGTGACCCACACTGGACCGACGATGTCCCACGTTGCAGTCCAGTGTAGATCATCCAAAATTCTTTTCGCGGCATTTGGTGACCCACACTGGACCGATGACGTCCCACGGTGTCCAACGATGTCCCACGGTGCAGTCCAGTCTAGATCATCCAAAATTCTCTTAGAGGCTTTTGGTGATCCAAACTGGACTGTTGCGTAGTTCTTGGCTTGGCATCGTTTTCCAAAAATTAATCACTTGATTAATCTTTGAAAAAGGATGCCAATTACCAGGTCTCACCACGAGGAGGTGACTACGCACGAGACCCGCCCATGAGTGATTCAACATTATGCATCGGTCTCGACATTCAACCTATTGGTAAGAATGTCGAGTTCTGACTCTACATCATGGGCCTGCGTAAAGAGATAGTTATTTCGTAGCATAACCGCGAAACACCTAACTCCTACGCAGCAGTTACACGAATCTTTACAAACGTAAAACAACATACATAACACACCATCTATCTCCCACACAACGATTACATCGATCAGTACAATAATTCGCAACCCTACTGACCGCATTCGGTATCAAAGACACATTTGTCTAATTTGGAACGAAAAAAACAATATGAGGCTACTACGGAAAGGGAGCCCCAATAATCAGACGATGGAAGAAAACCCGCGGCGCGCCCGGAACGAACGAAATCACGATCTCTCGAAACAACTGACAAACCTACATAACGTACGCCCGTGCACCGGATAACCCTAAGGTTCAGCGGAAAGCCCAAGCATTGACCTTCGCCCGATTCCTGTCACGTCGTCTGGATCTTATCACGGTCGATGGCACCAACTGATGATACTAGCGATCTAGCAAATAGGCCTGCGACTTAACACACTCCAACTGAGCAAGTGAGGGCCCGGGGAGGGACCGCTGAACAGGATTACAAAGGCAAGGCCCCAACTGAACAGTGGGGTCCACCCCCGCGGGTTCGCCACTTGAACAGAATTACGGAGGACGTGAAAAGCAGGTCTCTGCCCGAGTACCGAAGTACCAATCGGACAGTATTGCGGATCGCAGGCATCACCAGTCCGATGACAACTCCCATGATTCGAGGCAAACGACGAGCAGTCGTCGAGTAGTCATCAAGACAGAGGTGTGCTTGGGGCGACTTACGAATCCAAAGAGTTGGCCAGTGCACGTTGACCCGCACGTACCCGGAATACGCGCGAGCGAGTACGTCACGCTACGGTTTGAAAGAACTGAGCGACCGTGAACCGATAAATCGTGGGAACAATTTTTTCAATGTGGTAAGCGAGGAGATCACGAGAGACGAGATTTTTATTTTTCGTTCCAAGATAGATAAGTATCTTTGTACAGAATGAGCTCACAATGCACATGACATAGGCATCTATCTTATGATTAATTAAGGCTAAAACGCTAGCATCCCACGGTGTCCCGCGATGTCCCACGATGTCCCACGATGTCCCACGGCGCCCCCGCGGGGGGGGGGGTCTTAGTCCGGTCTAGATCACCAAAACTATTTTGGATGATCAAGACCAGACTATATTCAAGTAGTTTTTAGCTTGATATCGTTTCTCAAATAATAATACTAATATTCAAAATAGTACTTGGTGTATTATTATTTGGGAAACGATACCAATTACCGGGATCCACCACGAGGAGGTAACTACGCTCGGGTCCCATCTACATAAACAGTTTTTAAGCATTGGAAGCAGAGATATAAAATTATTTTATAATAAAGCGACATTGTAGCGGCGATATTGTTTTGCCGATTTAATACGATATCCATTTTTATCATTTTAATAGTTTCTGCAAACTAAGACTAAATTCACACTTCTTTAATACTAGTTTTCGACTATCGATTAGTTTGAACAGAATTCTCTTAGAGGCTTTTGGTGATCCAAACTGGACTGTTGCGCAGTTCTTGGCTTGGTATCGCTTTCCAAAGATTAATCAACTGATTAATTTTTGAAAAACGATGCCAATTACCAGGTCTCACCACGAGGAGGTGACTACGCACGAGACCCGCCCATGAGTTATTCAACATTATGCATCGGTCTCGACATTCAACCTATTGGCAAGAATGTCGAGTTCTGACTCTACCTGATCATGGGCCTGCGTAAAGAGATAGTTGTTTCGTAGCCTAACTGCGAAACACATATCTCGAACGCAGCGCTTACATGAATCTTTACAAACGTAGAACAAAGCCTACGTAACGCAACATCCATCTCCCACACAACGATTACATCGATCAGTACAAATATCGTACAATAATTCGCATCCCTACTGGCATCATTCGGTATCAAACACACATTTATCCAACTTGGAATGAAAGGAAGAAAATGTAGCTACTGACACTGTATATACCATTTCGTGTCTCGCAGAAGGGACATACGAGTCGCTGTACTAAACTAGTTATCGTTCTATTTTTGCGACACTGTAAGATATTGAAGATACTGAAAAGTTATAAACTCTAACGTGATCTCAATCAGTATCCCTTAAAAATGGGTAAACAAGAAAATGCCCGATGAATCAGATGATAAAGGAAAAAAACGCGGCGCGCCCGAAACGAACGAGATCGCGATCTCTCGAAAGAACTAACAAACCTACGCGACGTACCCCCGTACACGAGATAACCCCGAGGTTCCGCGGAAAGCCCAAGAATTGACCGTAACTCGATTCCTGTTTCGCCGTTCGAAACTTACACGAGTCGCGGTCGATGGCGCCGACCGATGATGCTAGTGATCCACGGGTAATTCAGCCGTGGATCCCGCACATAGGCCAGCAACTTAACACACTCCAACTGAACATGTGGAACCCGGGGATGGACCGCTGAACAGGATTACGAAGGCAAGAGGCCTCAACTGAACAGTGGGGTCCACTCACGGGGAGGGACCGCTGAACAGGATTACGAAGGCATTGACCTCAACTGAACAGTGGGGTCCACTCCCGCGGGCCCGAACAGAATTACGGAGGACGTCAAATTGCAGGTCCCTGACCGAGTACCAAAGTACCAATCGGACAGGACTGCAGATCCACGACTGAATCCCCAACAGATTCGCCGGCATCACCGGCGCGACGACAACTCCCGCGATACGATGCGAACGTCGAGCAGTCGTCGAGCAGTCACCAGGACAGAGGTGTCCTTGGGGCGACTTACGAATCCAAAGAGTTGTCCAGTGCACGTTGACCCGCACGTACGCGGAATACGCGCGAGCGAGTACGTCACGCTACGGTTTGAAAGAACTGAGTGATCGCGAACCAATAAATCGCGAGTACAATAAGTACTGTGTGGTAAGCTAGTGAAGGGAGACGAGATTTTTCTTTTTTTCGTTCTCAGGTGGATAAATGTCGTCGTACAGAATGAGTTCACAATGCACTTGACATAGGTATCTACCTTACGATTAATTAAGACTAAAACGTACGCATCCCACGGTGTCCCACGATGTCCCACGATGTCCCACGGTGACCCACGACGTCCCACGATGTCCCACGATGTCCCACGATGTCCCACGGCGTCCCACGATGTCCAACGGTGTCCAACGGTGTCCAACGGTGTCCAACGCTGTCCAACGGTGTCCAACGGTGTCCAACGATGTCCAACGTTGTCCAACGGTGTCCAACGTTGTCCAACGGTGTCCAACGTTGTCCAACGGTGTCCAACGTTGTCCAACGGTGTCCAACGTTGTCCAACGGTGTCCAACGATGTCCAACGGTGTCCAACGATGTCCAACGGTGTCCAACGTTGTCCAACGACGTCCAACGGTGTCCAACGCTGTCCAACGATGTCCAACGGTGTCCAACGTTGTCCAACGTTGTCCAACGATGTCCCACGTTGCTGTCCAGTCTAGATCATCCAAAATTCTGTTGGAGGCTTTTGGAGACCCAAACTGGACCGACGGTTTCCCACGGTGTCCCACGGTGCAGTCCAGTCTAGATCATCCAA
Source organism: Bombus bifarius (assembly GCF_011952205.1). Taxonomy (NCBI): domain Eukaryota; kingdom Metazoa; phylum Arthropoda; class Insecta; order Hymenoptera; family Apidae; genus Bombus; species Bombus bifarius. The sequence goes on along the minus strand of NW_022884867.1, from coordinate 5,584 downwards.
AATTCTGTTGGAGGCTTTTGGAGACCCAAACTGGACCGACGGTATCCCACGGTGTCCCACGTTGCAGTGCAGTCTAGATCATCCAAAATTCTGTTGGAGGCTTTTGGAGACCCAAACTGGACCGACAGTATCACACGGTGTCCCACGTTGCAGTCCAGTCTAGATCATCCAAAATACTGTTGGAGGCTTTTGGAGACCCAAACTGGACCGACGGTATCCCACGGTGTCCCACGATGCAGTCCAGTCTAGATCATCCAAAATTCTGTTGGAGGCTTTTGGAGACCCAAACTGGACCGATGGTTTCCCACGGTGTCCCACGGTGCAGTCCAGTCTAGATCATCCAAAATTCTGTTGGAGGCTTTTGGAGACCCAAACTGGACCGACGGTATCCCACGGTGTCCCACGTTGCAGTCCAGTCTAGATCATCCAAAATACTGTTGGAGGCTTTTGGAGACCCAAACTGGACCGACGGTATCCCACGGTGTCCCACGATGCAGTCCAGTCTAGATCATCCAAAATTCTGTTGGAGGCTTTTGGAGACCCAAACTAGACCGACGGTATCCCACGGTGTCCCACGTTGCAGTCCAGTCTAGATCATCCAAAATTCTGTTGGAGGCTTTTGGAGACCCAAACTGGACCGACGGTATTCCACGGTGTCCCACGGTGCAGTCCAGTCTAGATCATCCAAAATTCTGTTGGAGGCTTTTGGAGACCCAAACTGGACCGACGGTATCCCACGGTGTCCCACGTTGCAGTCCAGTCTAGATCATCCAAAATTCTGTTGGAGGCTTTTGGAGACCCAAACTGGACCGACGGTATCCCACGGTGTCCCACGTTGCAGTCCATTCTAGATCATCCAAAATTCTGTTGGAGGCTTTTGGAGACCCAAACTGGACCGACGTTATCCCACGGTGTCCCACGTTGCAGTCCAGTCTAGATCATCCAAAATTCTGTTGGAGGCTTTTGGAGACCCAAACTGGACCGACGGTATCCCACGGTGTCCCACGTTGCAGTCCAGTCTAGATCATCCAAAATTCTGTTGGAGGCTTTTGGAGACCCAAACTGGACCGACGGTATCCCACGGTGTCCCACGGTGCAGTCCAGTCTAGATCATCCAAAATTCTGTTGGAGGCTTTTGGAGACCCAAACTTTACCGACGGTATCCCACGGCGTCCAACGGTGTCCAACGGCGTCCAACGGCGTCCCACGTTGCAGTCCAGTTTAGATTATCCAAAATTCTCTTCGTGGCTTTTCGTAATCCAAACTGGACTGTATTAGCGTGGTTCTTAGCTTGGTATTGAATTATTGTGCAATGTTTGTACTTATCGATGTTGTGGTTTTCCAAAAGTTAATCAACTGATTAATTTGCGAAAACGATTACATCGATCAGTACAGACATTGTACAGTAATTCGCAACCGTACTGGCAACATTCGGTATCAAAGATACATTTGTCTAACTTGGAACGAAAGAATGGAAATGAAACTATTGACATTGCGCATACAATTTTGAGTCTTGCAAAAGAGACATACGACTCGTTGTACTATATTTTTGAAAATATCGAAAAGTTATATACTCCAACGTTACCGCAATATGTTTCTTTTTAAAATAGGGGACGGGAAGAAGCCTGAACAATCAGACAATGGAAGAAAAATCATTTGGGTATCTAGCATACATATTTAATATGCTATGAAATTTTCATATATGTAACTGAAATGTACTTTCTGCAAATTGATAAATTTGAAACAAACTCATTTATTTGATTTGGTATATGAAAGAAACAGCTATCTTTAAAACGAGAACATTTTATACATGGAAAATAAACTACTAATAATGGTTAATTATAGATCAAATTACTATTGATTAAATTTTAGCAAATATAGAGAATCATTTGTATCTTTTTAATCGAAACTAGGGTTACGTTGAAAACAAGTATTTTAAGTGATTGAATTTAATCTGAATAAAAAATTCAATATGAAATTCGAATATTTATAAAATTCTACATTACTGTTATAAGATTGAAAATATCGCGGTCGAAAAAATGTTAAAAGTTATGGTTCTAAGAACGAACAATCACCAGCACTAGTACCAATTGCAATGAATTCAATTTTAAAAAATATTTTAAGCCTTCATAGCAACATTAAGATATTTCATTATAATACTTTGTTGCGCATGAAATCCCTCACAGATTCATATATGTAAATATATATATATATTATACATTTGTAATAAAGTTCTGTATTTTAGCAGTCATGGTAACGTTAACGCTGACAAAGAAATATGTCTTATAGCAGTATTTTCAGTAATAAACGTGGTAATAAGGGGAGCTGAAAAGGAAACAAAGCAGTAGCCAGAAGAGCTACTAAAATTCAATCGTCTTCCACTCTATATAAACCCGATCAACACGCCGAGAGTGGAACTGAATATTCTTATTTCGCAACACTAATTTACTACTAATATTTATGAAACAGAAAATTCTCAAAATCAAACGCGATGAGTGCTTCGTTATATCTAATCTACCATTAAAAAAAAAACAGAAAAGTCTGAAAATTCCCGATATTTGATACGCAACTCTAATAAGTATAAATCTACGCACTCGTATTTAAGCAATACGCAACACTAATAGCGAGAGATAGAAGTGCAACCATTTAAGAGGTTGCTGATGAACGATCACACTTGCACAGCTCTTGCAGCTGTACGTGTGATCCAGGAGCAGTGTCCGACAAATGCAGTCGGAGGGTTTGGGCATTTTGTAAACGCAACTCTAGTGAACAAAACGCGATCATTCATTATCGCAACGCTAAAGGGAAAAATTAATAGAACTCGCGATGGAACAATATCGCAACGCTAACTCTTATAGTGAATTTAATAAAAATTACTATTTACTATATAAAAAAGCTACTTTAAATATTCTGGTATTGCTACTTGCAATATTATAAAATTAATTGAAAACTAACACTTTTATAATCTAATTTTAAACAATAGAAAACAGGAAAAATTCTAAAAATTGCAAAAGACAATCGCGATATCGTAATTCGCAACTTTAAAGCAAACGCGATTATTATTTTTTGTCGCAACTCTAATTCAAACCGTAATCATTCTCTCGCGACACTAATAAAAAGCCGCGATGTTATTTCGCAACTCTAATACAACCCGTAATTAATTCGTCGCAACACTAATAAAAAAAATCGCGAGTGGAGGGCTGACATATCGCAGTGCAACCATGTAGGAGGTTGCCGATGAATGATCACACTTGTACAGCTCTTGCAGCTGTACGTGTGATCCAGGAACAGTGTCCGACAATTGCAGTCGGAGGGTTTGGGCAGTTTATGAACGCAACTCTACTCAACAAAACGCGATCATTCATTATCGCAACGCTAACAGGAAAAATTAGCAGAACTCGCGATGGAACATTATCGCAACGCTAACTCTTATAGTGAATTTAATAAAAATTACTATTTACTATATAAAAAAGCTACTTTAAATATTCTGGTATTGCTACTTGCAATACTATAAAATTAATTGAAAACTAACACTTTTATAATCTAATTTTAAACAATAGAAAACAGGAAAAATTCTAAAAATTGCAAAAGACAATCGCGATATCGTAATTCGCAACTCTAAAGCAAACGCGATTATCATTTTATCGCAACTCTAATTCAAACCGTAATCATTTTCTCGCCACATTAATGAAAAGCCGCGATGTTATTTCGCAACTCTAATACAACCCGTAATTAATTTGTCGCAACACTAATAAGAAAAATCGCGATTTGCCCAATGGGACGATGGACCGATATATACATCGGCCAAAAAAGCAAACTACTACTACTACTACTACTACTACTACTACTACTACTACTACTACTACAAATACTAAAATCGAGCATAGTGACAAAGTAGTAACAATAATGACTTCCCATGCTCTGGATGACCCAGAGGATGGGCAGCCATTAGTAGTTGCCCTCTTGAGTGGCAGTTTGCCGGGCCTCTTCGGCTTATAGCCTCTTCTTCCTTCGGGCGCGATGCCCGCTGAAACTTAAATCTAAGCTCGAGACTTCTAAATCGCAAACAAAAAAAAAACTTACCAAGGTAAAATAAAAATATAAACCGCGGAAGCTGATTGGAGTGCACATGGACTGACCAACGATCACAGTAGTAATCGTTGCTCACTCGCATGTGCGTGCTCGAGCAATAAACGTTCGTTTCGACCCATTCGCGACCGCGACCGCGAAATTCGAAAAATCGAAAGGCAAAACCAGAGACGAGTGCATGCTCTACTCGTGCCAGTTTCACCGTCGATTTTTCAAATTAGATTTCCAGAAACAGGTTGGTCACACGAAAACGCGCCTACCCGACCAAAGACTGTGCCAACCTGCCCGGCCCTACCTACTTATAATTAACAGACATACCAGAAAGTATACTACCTATCCTACCTAGCGCTATATTTAAAAATGGCAAAACAGACACACCAACACACTCGCTCCACGGTTCTCACACAAACGCTCGGGCGCAAAGGTCCTACACTAGAGAGGACGTCCCGGGACGCCTCCGACACCCGAGCTTAACACACACCATGCACACTCTAAGGTACGTACCGTTTTCCTGAAATCGACTGACGAAGGCTAGTGACCATTGCGTAAAACGTGATAAAACACGTCTGAAGAAATGATATCGTTAAAATAAATGTAAGTAAACTTGGAATTATAATTGTAATTTACGGCAATATTTAAAGCGTGGTTACACTTAATCGCGTGGGCGATATTATCATAAATTGTGATTGTATCGAGACGTAAATTGAATCGATATATGTCTCGACATTTTTAATATTTGATGTTTTAACGAATGAAAAAAAGCGACGCAGTTCCACGGCCTAACAACACACACACATAACGTGGAAAATACGTCGTGCACGATACACTAACACATCGTCAGTCGCTGACAAATTATTACATTACTTAATTCTAGATCATCGTGCCCAGTGTCTTTCTCCCATTCAAGTAGCACCTGGGCACGTGAATGAGATCCTGACAATGGGCACGGAAAGGGTTAAACCTGAAAATCCTGATCTAAAAAGATGATTAGTTTGTGTAATTTTTATTTAACGGACTAACGTTCTTTGATTTTATATTTTACTACTTTGTATCTGATTAAATTTACTTTATTAATTTAATAGTAATCAAGTAACTCTACTTTATTAATTTAATAAATCAGAACAAAATTTTAATATTGCATAAAGGTAGCGTTAATTGAAAAAGACTGTGACTCGATCAAATGGAATAATTGACTTCAAATATATTACTAAGAAAGAAATAATCTCAGGCGATCTCTTTATCAAAGCATATACTCGAAAGTGCAGAAGCAGTGTTCAAAATTATTGCTTTGATTCAAAAATCTGCCTGTCGCGAAGTGTCTTCTTGCACGTAAAATTTCACATATTCTTGTACGGGAAAAAATGAATTTTAACTCGTATTTTAAATTCTAGCTAAAGTGAAATAAACGAACGTGACTTAATATTGTCACGATTAATTCACTGCTTAAGAACAAGTATATTTATGTCAAACAAGTATATTCGTGTATATATTTGCC
>NW_022884866.1:0-12428 GCF_011952205.1 Bombus bifarius | reverse complement strand
AATACAACCAGTCACCCGTGCCGATTCGGACCTTTCATCCTACGACATGATTGAGTGACCGGAGGAACAAAAATGCATGCGACTCACCGTTCGATGCGGAGAAACAGAGGACGTTACCCTGGATGCTGCGGTATCCCAGCGAATATCATCAGGGAGACTAACATCAGGCAGGAACCGTGTAAAGTCCAGTGGTGAAAATGGTGGTTGTTTATGGGCGGGTGAGGGGAGGGGGGTGAGAAAGAAGCGAAACGTCGTTTCGACAATTTTCTTCTTTTTCCTATCGAACGTTTATTTAGAAAATACTGCTATTTTTTTACACTTAAAAATTATTATTAAGTAATTGGAACAAGTTTGAAAAATATTATTTAGTTGAAAATTGTAAGATATTTCTCGATAGCGAACAAATGCTTACGAATACCGCGAATGCAATGCAATCGTTTGCAAGAATTATACTGTTCGCAATTAGAATATATACTATGAACTTTCGTTATTAGAATACGAAATATACATTCCACTAATACACTATAGTCGCGTGTTATAAATATTGGAAAATATTTGCAAGGATTCAAAAGTTCGCCACTTAAATATACTTAAAGAATACTGCACAAACGCGCGCGAAACCTTGTTTCGAGGTATTTGAATCCAACTGTTACTAAGTTGCAAGTTTATGACGTTATAACTCAATTTGAAACAATAAGATAATTCGTTAAAAATTGGCTTGAAATAAGAGAATGATTTCATACATCGGGATCTTTCAGAAGAATCAATGGACTCGCGCGACGCACTCCTGTGCACAAAATAACCGCAAGATTCAGTGGAAAAAAAGAATAGATTTTTATATCTCGTTCCAAGTTAGATAAGTATCATTGTACAGAATGGGCTCAGAATGGATTCGACATAGCCAAGACATATCCCACGGTGTCCCACGGTGTCCCACGGTGTCCCACGGTGTCCCACGGTGTCCCGCGGAGTCCCACGGTGTCCAACGGTGTCCAACGGTGTCCAACGGTGTCCAACGGTGTCCAACGGTGTCCAACGATGTTCCACGGTGTCCAACGTTGTCCTACGGCGTCCCACGTTGCAGTCCAGTGTAGATCATCCAAAATTCTTTTCGCGGCATTTGGTGACCCACACTGGACCGACGATGTCCCACGTTGCAGTCCAGTGTAGATCATTCAAAATTCTTTTCGCGGCATTTGGTGACCCACACTGGACCGACGATGTCCCACGTTGCAGTCCAGTGTAGATCATCCAAAATTCTTTTCGCGGCATTTGGTGACCCACACTGGACCGACGATGTCCCACGTTGCAGTCCAGTGTAGATCATCCAAAATTCTTTTCGCGGCACTTGGTGACCCACACTGGACCGACGATGTCCCACGTTGCAGTCCAGTGTAGATCATCCAAAATTCTTTTCGCGGCATTTGGTGACCCACATTGGACCGACGATATCCCACGTTGCAGTACAGTGTAGATCATCCAAAATTCTTTTCGCGGCATTTGGTGACCCACACTGGACCGACGATGTCCCACGTTGCAGTCCAGTGTAGATCATCCAAAATTCTTTTCGCGGCATTTGGTGACCCACACTGGACCGATGACGTCCCACGGTGTCCAACGATGTCCCACGGTGCAGTCCAGTCTAGATCATCCAAAATTCTCTTAGAGGCTTTTGGTGATCCAAACTGGACTGTTGCGTAGTTCTTGGCTTGGCATCGTTTTCCAAAAATTAATCACTTGATTAATCTTTGAAAAAGGATGCCAATTACCAGGTCTCACCACGAGGAGGTGACTACGCACGAGACCCGCCCATGAGTGATTCAACATTATGCATCGGTCTCGACATTCAACCTATTGGTAAGAATGTCGAGTTCTGACTCTACATCATGGGCCTGCGTAAAGAGATAGTTATTTCGTAGCATAACCGCGAAACACCTAACTCCTACGCAGCAGTTACACGAATCTTTACAAACGTAAAACAACATACATAACACACCATCTATCTCCCACACAACGATTACATCGATCAGTACAATAATTCGCAACCCTACTGACCGCATTCGGTATCAAAGACACATTTGTCTAATTTGGAACGAAAAAAACAATATGAGGCTACTACGGAAAGGGAGCCCCAATAATCAGACGATGGAAGAAAACCCGCGGCGCGCCCGGAACGAACGAAATCACGATCTCTCGAAACAACTGACAAACCTACATAACGTACGCCCGTGCACCGGATAACCCTAAGGTTCAGCGGAAAGCCCAAGCATTGACCTTCGCCCGATTCCTGTCACGTCGTCTGGATCTTATCACGGTCGATGGCACCAACTGATGATACTAGCGATCTAGCAAATAGGCCTGCGACTTAACACACTCCAACTGAGCAAGTGAGGGCCCGGGGAGGGACCGCTGAACAGGATTACAAAGGCAAGGCCCCAACTGAACAGTGGGGTCCACCCCCGCGGGTTCGCCACTTGAACAGAATTACGGAGGACGTGAAAAGCAGGTCTCTGCCCGAGTACCGAAGTACCAATCGGACAGTATTGCGGATCGCAGGCATCACCAGTCCGATGACAACTCCCATGATTCGAGGCAAACGACGAGCAGTCGTCGAGTAGTCATCAAGACAGAGGTGTGCTTGGGGCGACTTACGAATCCAAAGAGTTGGCCAGTGCACGTTGACCCGCACGTACCCGGAATACGCGCGAGCGAGTACGTCACGCTACGGTTTGAAAGAACTGAGCGACCGTGAACCGATAAATCGTGGGAACAATTTTTTCAATGTGGTAAGCGAGGAGATCACGAGAGACGAGATTTTTATTTTTCGTTCCAAGATAGATAAGTATCTTTGTACAGAATGAGCTCACAATGCACATGACATAGGCATCTATCTTATGATTAATTAAGGCTAAAACGCTAGCATCCCACGGTGTCCCGCGATGTCCCACGATGTCCCACGATGTCCCACGGCGCCCCCGCGGGGGGGGGGGTCTTAGTCCGGTCTAGATCACCAAAACTATTTTGGATGATCAAGACCAGACTATATTCAAGTAGTTTTTAGCTTGATATCGTTTCTCAAATAATAATACTAATATTCAAAATAGTACTTGGTGTATTATTATTTGGGAAACGATACCAATTACCGGGATCCACCACGAGGAGGTAACTACGCTCGGGTCCCATCTACATAAACAGTTTTTAAGCATTGGAAGCAGAGATATAAAATTATTTTATAATAAAGCGACATTGTAGCGGCGATATTGTTTTGCCGATTTAATACGATATCCATTTTTATCATTTTAATAGTTTCTGCAAACTAAGACTAAATTCACACTTCTTTAATACTAGTTTTCGACTATCGATTAGTTTGAACAGAATTCTCTTAGAGGCTTTTGGTGATCCAAACTGGACTGTTGCGCAGTTCTTGGCTTGGTATCGCTTTCCAAAGATTAATCAACTGATTAATTTTTGGAAAACGATGCCAATTACCAGGTCTCACCACGAGGAGGTGACTACGCACGAGACCCGCCCATGAGTTATTCAACATTATGCATCGGTCTCGACATTCAACCTATTGGCAAGAATGTCGAGTTCTGACTCTACCTGATCATGGGCCTGCGTAAAGAGATAGTTGTTTCGTAGCCTAACTGCGAAACACATATCTCGAACGCAGCGCTTACATGAATCTTTACAAACGTAGAACAAAGCCTACGTAACGCAACATCCATCTCCCACACAACGATTACATCGATCAGTACAAATATCGTACAATAATTCGCATCCCTACTGGCATCATTCGGTATCAAACACACATTTATCCAACTTGGAATGAAAGGAAGAAAATGTAGCTACTGACACTGTATATACCATTTCGTGTCTCGCAGAAGGGACATACGAGTCGCTGTACTAAACTAGTTATCGTTCTATTTTTGCGACACTGTAAGATATTGAAGATACTGAAAAGTTATAAACTCTAACGTGATCTCAATCAGTATCCCTTAAAAATGGGTAAACAAGAAAATGCCCGATGAATCAGATGATAAAGGAAAAAAACGCGGCGCGCCCGAAACGAACGAGATCGCGATCTCTCGAAAGAACTAACAAACCTACGCGACGTACCCCCGTACACGAGATAACCCCGAGGTTCCGCGGAAAGCCCAAGAATTGACCGTAACTCGATTCCTGTTTCGCCGTTCGAAACTTACACGAGTCGCGGTCGATGGCGCCGACCGATGATGCTAGTGATCCACGGGTAATTCAGCCGTGGATCCCGCACATAGGCCAGCAACTTAACACACTCCAACTGAACATGTGGAACCCGGGGATGGACCGCTGAACAGGATTACGAAGGCAAGAGGCCTCAACTGAACAGTGGGGTCCACTCACGGGGAGGGACCGCTGAACAGGATTACGAAGGCATTGACCTCAACTGAACAGTGGGGTCCACTCCCGCGGGCCCGAACAGAATTACGGAGGACGTCAAATTGCAGGTCCCTGACCGAGTACCAAAGTACCAATCGGACAGGACTGCAGATCCACGACTGAATCCCCAACAGATTCGCCGGCATCACCGGCGCGACGACAACTCCCGCGATACGATGCGAACGTCGAGCAGTCGTCGAGCAGTCACCAGGACAGAGGTGTCCTTGGGGCGACTTACGAATCCAAAGAGTTGTCCAGTGCACGTTGACCCGCACGTACGCGGAATACGCGCGAGCGACTACGTCACGCTACGGTTTGAAAGAACTGAGTGATCGCGAACCAATAAATCGCGAGTACAATAAGTACTGTGTGGTAAGCTAGTGAAGGGAGACGAGATTTTTCTTTTTTTCGTTCTCAGGTGGATAAATGTCGTCGTACAGAATGAGTTCACAATGCACTTGACATAGGTATCTACCTTACGATTAATTAAGACTAAAACGTACGCATCCCACGGTGTCCCACGATGTCCCACGATGTCCCACGGTGACCCACGACGTCCCACGATGTCCCACGATGTCCCACGATGTCCCACGGCGTCCCACGATGTCCAACGGTGTCCAACGGTGTCCAACGGTGTCCAACGCTGTCCAACGGTGTCCAACGGTGTCCAACGATGTCCAACGTTGTCCAACGGTGTCCAACGTTGTCCAACGGTGTCCAACGTTGTCCAACGGTGTCCAACGTTGTCCAACGGTGTCCAACGTTGTCCAACGGTGTCCAACGATGTCCAACGGTGTCCAACGATGTCCAACGGTGTCCAACGTTGTCCAACGACGTCCAACGGTGTCCAACGCTGTCCAACGATGTCCAACGGTGTCCAACGTTGTCCAACGTTGTCCAACGATGTCCCACGTTGCTGTCCAGTCTAGATCATCCAAAATTCTGTTGGAGGCTTTTGGAGACCCAAACTGGACCGACGGTTTCCCACGGTGTCCCACGGTGCAGTCCAGTCTAGATCATCCAAAATTCTGTTGGAGGCTTTTGGAGACCCAAACTGGACCGACGGTATCCCACGGTGTCCCACGTTGCAGTGCAGTCTAGATCATCCAAAATTCTGTTGGAGGCTTTTGGAGACCCAAACTGGACCGACAGTATCACACGGTGTCCCACGTTGCAGTCCAGTCTAGATCATCCAAAATACTGTTGGAGGCTTTTGGAGACCCAAACTGGACCGACGGTATCCCACGGTGTCCCACGTTGCAGTCCAGTCTAGATCATCCAAAATTCTGTTGGAGGCTTTTGGAGATCCAAACTGGACCGACGGTATCCCACGGTGTCCCACGTTGCAGTCCAGTCTAGATCATCCAAAATTCTGTTGGAGGCTTTTGGAGACCCAAACTGGACCGACCGTATCCCACGGTGTCCCACGTTGCAGTCCAGTCTAGATCATCCAAAATACTGTTGGAGGCTTTTGGAGACCCAAACTGGACCGACGGTATCCCACGGTGTCCCACGATGCAGTCCAGTCTAGATCATCCAAAATTCTGTTGGAGGCTTTTGGAGACCCAAACTAGACCGACGGTATCCCACGGTGTCCCACGTTGCAGTCCAGTCTAGATCATCCAAAATTCTGTTGGAGGCTTTTGGAGACCCAAACTGGACCGACGGTATTCCACGGTGTCCCACGGTGCAGTCCAGTCTAGATCATCCAAAATTCTGTTGGAGGCTTTTGGAGACCCAAACTGGACCGACGGTATCCCACGGTGTCCCACGTTGCAGTCCAGTCTAGATCATCCAAAATTCTGTTGGAGGCTTTTGGAGACCCAAACTGGACCGACGGTATCCCACGGTGTCCCACGTTGCAGTCCATTCTAGATCATCCAAAATTCTGTTGGAGGCTTTTGGAGACCCAAACTGGACCGACGTTATCCCACGGTGTCCCACGTTGCAGTCCAGTCTAGATCATCCAAAATTCTGTTGGAGGCTTTTGGAGACCCAAACTGGACCGACGGTATCCCACGGTGTCCCACGGTGCAGTCCAGTCTAGATCATCCAAAATTCTGTTGGAGGCTTTTGGAGACCCAAACTGGACCGACGGTATCCCACGGTGTCCCACGGTGCAGTCCAGTCTAGATCATCCAAAATTCTGTTGGAGGCTTTTGGAGACCCAAACTTTACCGACGGTATCCCACGGCGTCCAACGGTGTCCAACGGCGTCCAACGGCGTCCCACGTTGCAGTCCAGTTTAGATTATCCAAAATTCTCTTCGTGGCTTTTCGTAATCCAAACTGGACTGTATTAGCGTGGTTCTTAGCTTGGTATTGAATTATTGTGCAATGTTTGTACTTATCGATGTTGTGGTTTTCCAAAAGTTAATCAACTGATTAATTTGCGAAAACGATTACATCGATCAGTACAGACATTGTACAGTAATTCGCAACCGTACTGGCAACATTCGGTATCAAAGATACATTTGTCTAACTTGGAACGAAAGAATGGAAATGAAACTATTGACATTGCGCATACAATTTTGAGTCTTGCAAAAGAGACATACGACTCGTTGTACTATATTTTTGAAAATATCGAAAAGTTATATACTCCAACGTTACCGCAATATGTTTCTTTTTAAAATAGGGGACGGGAAGAAGCCTGAACAATCAGACAATGGAAGAAAAATCATTTGGGTATCTAGCATACATATTTAATATGCTATGAAATTTTCATATATGTAACTGAAATGTACTTTCTGCAAATTGATAAATTTGAAACAAACTCATTTATTTGATTTGGTATATGAAAGAAACAGCTATCTTTAAAACGAGAACATTTTATACATGGAAAATAAACTACTAATAATGGTTAATTATAGATCAAATTACTATTGATTAAATTTTAGCAAATATAGAGAATCATTTGTATCTTTTTAATCGAAACTAGGGTTACGTTGAAAACAAGTATTTTAAGTGATTGAATTTAATCTGAATAAAAAATTCAATATGAAATTCGAATATTTATAAAATTCTACATTACTGTTATAAGATTGAAAATATCGCGGTCGAAAAAATGTTAAAAGTTATGGTTCTAAGAACGAACAATCACCAGCACTAGTACCAATTGCAATGAATTCAATTTTAAAAAATATTTTAAGCCTTCATAGCAACATTAAGATATTTCATTATAATACTTTGTTGCGCATGAAATCCCTCACAGATTCATATATGTAAATATATATATATATTATACATTTGTAATAAAGTTCTGTATTTTAGCAGTCATGGTAACGTTAACGCTGACAAAGAAATATGTCTTATAGCAGTATTTTCAGTAATAAACGTGGTAATAAGGGGAGCTGAAAAGGAAACAAAGCAGTAGCCAGAAGAGCTACTAAAATTCAATCGTCTTCCACTCTATATAAACCCGATCAACACGCCGAGAGTGGAACTGAATATTCTTATTTCGCAACACTAATTTACTACTAATATTTATGAAACAGAAAATTCTCAAAATCAAACGCGATGAGTGCTTCGTTATATCTAATCTACCATTAAAAAAAAAACAGAAAAGTCTGAAAATTCCCGATATTTGATACGCAACTCTAATAAGTATAAATCTACGCACTCGTATTTAAGCAATACGCAACACTAATAGCGAGAGATAGAAGTGCAACCATTTAAGAGGTTGCTGATGAACGATCACACTTGCACAGCTCTTGCAGCTGTACGTGTGATCCAGGAGCAGTGTCCGACAAATGCAGTCGGAGGGTTTGGGCATTTTGTAAACGCAACTCTAGTGAACAAAACGCGATCATTCATTATCGCAACGCTAAAGGGAAAAATTAATAGAACTCGCGATGGAACAATATCGCAACGCTAACTCTTATAGTGAATTTAATAAAAATTACTATTTACTATATAAAAAAGCTACTTTAAATATTCTGGTATTGCTACTTGCAATATTATAAAATTAATTGAAAACTAACACTTTTATAATCTAATTTTAAACAATAGAAAACAGGAAAAATTCTAAAAATTGCAAAAGACAATCGCGATATCGTAATTCGCAACTTTAAAGCAAACGCGATTATTATTTTTTGTCGCAACTCTAATTCAAACCGTAATCATTCTCTCGCGACACTAATAAAAAGCCGCGATGTTATTTCGCAACTCTAATACAACCCGTAATTAATTCGTCGCAACACTAATAAAAAAAATCGCGAGTGGAGGGCTGACATATCGCAGTGCAACCATGTAGGAGGTTGCCGATGAATGATCACACTTGTACAGCTCTTGCAGCTGTACGTGTGATCCAGGAACAGTGTCCGACAATTGCAGTCGGAGGGTTTGGGCAGTTTATGAACGCAACTCTACTCAACAAAACGCGATCATTCATTATCGCAACGCTAACAGGAAAAATTAGCAGAACTCGCGATGGAACATTATCGCAACGCTAACTCTTATAGTGAATTTAATAAAAATTACTATTTACTATATAAAAAAGCTACTTTAAATATTCTGGTATTGCTACTTGCAATACTATAAAATTAATTGAAAACTAACACTTTTATAATCTAATTTTAAACAATAGAAAACAGGAAAAATTCTAAAAATTGCAAAAGACAATCGCGATATCGTAATTCGCAACTCTAAAGCAAACGCGATTATCATTTTATCGCAACTCTAATTCAAACCGTAATCATTTTCTCGCCACATTAATGAAAAGCCGCGATGTTATTTCGCAACTCTAATACAACCCGTAATTAATTTGTCGCAACACTAATAAGAAAAATCGCGATTTGCCCAATGGGACGATGGACCGATATATACATCGGCCAAAAAAGCAAACTACTACTACTACTACTACTACTACTACTACTACTACTACTACTACTACAAATACTAAAATCGAGCATAGTGACAAAGTAGTAACAATAATGACTTCCCATGCTCTGGATGACCCAGAGGATGGGCAGCCATTAGTAGTTGCCCTCTTGAGTGGCAGTTTGCCGGGCCTCTTCGGCTTATAGCCTCTTCTTCCTTCGGGCGCGATGCCCGCTGAAACTTAAATCTAAGCTCGAGACTTCTAAATCGCAAACAAAAAAAAAACTTACCAAGGTAAAATAAAAATATAAACCGCGGAAGCTGATTGGAGTGCACATGGACTGACCAACGATCACAGTAGTAATCGTTGCTCACTCGCATGTGCGTGCTCGAGCAATAAACGTTCGTTTCGACCCATTCGCGACCGCGACCGCGAAATTCGAAAAATCGAAAGGCAAAACCAGAGACGAGTGCATGCTCTACTCGTGCCAGTTTCACCGTCGATTTTTCAAATTAGATTTCCAGAAACAGGTTGGTCACACGAAAACGCGCCTACCCGACCAAAGACTGTGCCAACCTGCCCGGCCCTACCTACTTATAATTAACAGACATACCAGAAAGTATACTACCTATCCTACCTAGCGCTATATTTAAAAATGGCAAAACAGACACACCAACACACTCGCTCCACGGTTCTCACACAAACGCTCGGGCGCAAAGGTCCTACACTAGAGAGGACGTCCCGGGACGCCTCCGACACCCGAGCTTAACACACACCATGCACACTCTAAGGTACGTACCGTTTTCCTGAAATCGACTGACGAAGGCTAGTGACCATTGCGTAAAACGTGATAAAACACGTCTGAAGAAATGATATCGTTAAAATAAATGTAAGTAAACTTGGAATTATAATTGTAATTTACGGCAATATTTAAAGCGTGGTTACACTTAATCGCGTGGGCGATATTATCATAAATTGTGATTGTATCGAGACGTAAATTGAATCGATATATGTCTCGACATTTTTAATATTTGATGTTTTAACGAATGAAAAAAAGCGACGCAGTTCCACGGCCTAACAACACACACACATAACGTGGAAAATACGTCGTGCACGATACACTAACACATCGTCAGTCGCTGACAAATTATTACATTACTTAATTCTAGATCATCGTGCCCAGTGTCTTTCTCCCATTCAAGTAGCACCTGGGCACGTGAATGAGATCCTGACAATGGGCACGGAAAGGGTTAAACCTGAAAATCCTGATCTAAAAAGATGATTAGTTTGTGTAATTTTTATTTAACGGACTAACGTTCTTTGATTTTATATTTTACTACTTTGTATCTGATTAAATTTACTTTATTAATTTAATAGTAATCAAGTAACTCTACTTTATTAATTTAATAAATCAGAACAAAATTTTAATATTGCATAAAGGTAGCGTTAATTGAAAAAGACTGTGACTCGATCAAATGGAATAATTGACTTCAAATATATTACTAAGAAAGAAATAATCTCAGGCGATCTCTTTATCAAAGCATATACTCGAAAGTGCAGAAGCAGTGTTCAAAATTATTGCTTTGATTCAAAAATCTGCCTGTCGCGAAGTGTCTTCTTGCACGTAAAATTTCACATATTCTTGTACGGGAAAAAATGAATTTTAACTCGTATTTTAAATTCTAGCTAAAGTGAAATAAACGAACGTGACTTAATATTGTCACGATTAATTCACTGCTTAAGAACAAGTATATTTATGTCAAACAAGTATATTCGTGTATATATTTGCCATTTGCAAATATTCATACGGAATGTTAACATGCATGCTTATAAATAACACGAATATATTCTCAAGTGTATGTATTTAAACTAATTATTATAATCGCGCTGTGCAAGAAGACCTATCCTAAACTAATAAATTTAAAAAAAGAACGTTACTACTCACGGGTATAAAAAATACCCGCGGTCACTATGCTCAGAAAATTCTACGTAATACAACCAGTCACCCGTGCCGATTCGGACCTTTCATCCTACGACATGATTGAGTGACCGGAGGAACAAAAATGCATGCGACTCACCGTTCGATGCGGAGAAACAGAGGACGTTACCCTGGATGCTGCGGTATCCCAGCGAATATCATCAGGGAGACTAACATCAGGCAGGAACCGTGTAAAGTCCAGTGGTGAAAATGGTGGTTGTTTATGGGCGGGTGAGGGGAGGGGGGTGAGAAAGAAGCGAAACGTCGTTTCGACAATTTTCTTCTTTTTCCTATCGAACGTTTATTTAGAAAATACTGCTATTTTTTTACACTTAAAAATTATTATTAAGTAATTGGAACAAGTTTGAAAAATATTATTTAGTTGAAAATTGTAAGATATTTCTCGATAGCGAACAAATGCTTACGAATACCGCGAATGCAATGCAATCGTTTGCAAGAATTATACTGTTCGCAATTAGAATATATACTATGAACTTTCGTTATTAGAATACGAAATATACATTCCACTAATACACTATAGTCGCGTGTTATAAATATTGGAAAATATTTGCAAGGATTCAAAAGTTCGCCACTTAAATATACTTAAAGAATACTGCACAAACGCGCGCGAAACCTTGTTTCGAGGTATTTGAATCCAACTGTTACTAAGTTGCAAGTTTATGACGTTATAACTCAATTTGAAACAATAAGATAATTCGTTAAAAATTGGCTTGAAATAAGAGAATGATTTCATACATCGGGATCTTTCAGAAGAATCAATGGACTCGCGCGACGCACTCCTGTGCACAAAATAACCGCAAGATTCAGTGGAAAAAAAGAATAGATTTTTATATCTCGTTCCAAGTTAGATAAGTATCATTGTACAGAATGGGCTCAGAATGGATTCGACATAGCCAAGACATATCCCACGGTGTCCCACGGTGTCCCACGGTGTCCCACGGTGTCCCACGGTGTCCCGCGGAGTCCCACGGTGTCCAACGGTGTCCAACGGTGTCCAACGGTGTCCAACGGTGTCCAACGGTGTCCAACGATGTTCCACGGTGTCCAACGTTGTCCTACGGCGTCCCACGTTGCAGTCCAGTGTAGATCATCCAAAATTCTTTTCGCGGCATTTGGTGACCCACACTGGACCGACGATGTCCCACGTTGCAGTCCAGTGTAGATCATTCAAAATTCTTTTCGCGGCATT
>NW_022884865.1:0-12183 GCF_011952205.1 Bombus bifarius | reverse complement strand
TGTCTCCTACCACTATGCTTCCTACTTGACCTTTCCTTATTTTCTCTTCCAGCCCTGCCACATAGATGTTAAATAGTGTTGGGCTCAACGGGCACCCTTGTCTTAATCCCCTCACTGTCCAAAACTCTTTTGTGTTATGGTTCCTGGTCCTCACTACGTTCCTTGTTTCTTCGTATATCTCCTCTATCCTTCTGATTAACTTCTCGTTAACCCCCATTCTCCTCATTATCTCCCCCAGCTTTTTCCCGCTAACCCTATCAAACGCTGCCTTTAAATCCGCGAAGCATGCATATAGTTTCCCTCTTTCTCCGCTCAATTGTTTGTCTATTATGTGGTTCAATACATACACTGCGTCTATCACTCTTCTTCCTTTCCTACACCCGAATTGGCTCTCTCCCAGCTTGTCTTCGATTCAGCTCCCCGCCCGGGGCAGCACACCGCTCCGTCAAGCGGTGGTATTAGGCGCGCGGCGGGCGGGGGGGGGTTGTATCGCTCACACCGGTTCCCGGGCCCCTTTCGATCGCAGCCGGGACGGTCATCGTGGAGGTTTTAGTCGGTTGGAGTCCGGCACTACCACGCCGCTTTTCCCCAGAAACGGACCTGATGTCCGTGCGGATTTCCTCCACGTTAATAAAAAAAAAAAAGCTTCTCTTCGATCTCCACCTTCAGCTGCTCGTCCAGTATTCCTGCATAAATCTTATATTCTGTGTCCATTAACGTGATCCCTCTGTAGCTCTTCACTGCTCCCTTGTCTCCCCTCTTGTAAATCGGACATATTACGCTTTTTCTCCAGTCTCCAGGTATCCCCTCTCCATTCCATATTTTCCTTAACATCTCCCATAACGCCTCCCCCACTTCCTTCGGCGCATACCTCGTTTTCCAAACCATCTCCCCCCGTTGCTTTTTTTTCCTTCAAGTTTCTTATTTGGAATATCACCTCTTCCTTTTCTATATTGTCTTCTCTCTCCTCCTTTAATTCCTCCTCCACTCTCCGCCCTTCTGTTCTTCTGTCCTCTTTGTTTTCTGTCCCTTCTAACATTTCCATAAAATAATTTTTCCACTCCTCTTCCCTTATATTTTCTTCTATAACCTCTCTTCTTCTTCTATATTTATTTATATATTTCTAGGCTTTTTGCTCTGTTTTGATCTTGTTGATTTTCTCCAATTCTTCCTCTTCCTGCTTTTCCTTTTTTTGTTTACACTATTGTTTAGATGCCTTCTTCTCCTCTATGAACTCTTCTCTACTGCATTTTCCTTCCCTAAATTTTGTCATCTTCATTCTTATCTCCCTTTTCCTCTCTTTCCACTCCTTGTCGTACCGCACCTTTTCTCCTATGCTCCATTTCCTTATCCTTACTCTCTTCTTTGGTATTGCCTCGTTTATCTTCTTTTTTGTTTCTGTCCACGTTTCCTCTACTGTTCTTCCCATGCTTGCCCAGTCTTTACACTCCTCTAAATATCTTCCCACACTTTCGTTTGTCCATTCCCTCCTCTCCTTCTCTTCTTCTTTTCTTTCCTCATCTCTTTGTATCTCTGGCCCCTCTATTTCTATTTCCAATGGCATGTGCTCTGACTTTACTCTTTTTCCTACCATCATGTCTATTATTTCTTCTATCGCCTCCTGATTGCCAACCACCACATTGCCAATCTATTACCGAGTTTCCTCTCTCCCCCACATAGGTCCACTCATCTCCTTCTTTGCATCGACCATTAATTATCGTCCAACCTCTTTCGTCCAGATACTTTAATAGAATTCTTTCTTCCGTATTTATTGTCTTGTCTTTCGATCTCCTGCTTTTCTCTTTTCCTAGTTTCTCGTTTATCAGTCCTCCCTCTTCTCCCGTTCTTGCATTCGAATCTCCTCCTATGATCGTTACTTCCTCTTCTCTTCCATCTACTCTTTCCTCTATTTCTTTCCATGTCCCTTTTGTGTCTCGATTCTAAACCACCACTATTCTATAGGTCTTTGGCAGTGTTATGGCCCTGCCGTGTGAAAAGAGAATGAGCGTTTCGTCCCGGGACTACCGGTGGATTCGTCAGTAAGGCTATACCCGGTAGTCCCTGCCTTAGGCGTAGAGGGAGTCTAGCTGGGTGCGGTATTTGTATCGTGACACCGTACATTCGACCGCTAGTGAGACAGACAGACTCTTTGTCGTCGTAACAGCCCTCTGGTGTTGGCGGTTGGTATCCGCGGATCGCCCGGGAGGTGTTTTTTTTGCGATTTAAAGTTATTTATTGAGCCCAAGAATACAGTTTTAAGTACATATTCACAATAAACGGTGAATTTTTGTAATGATATGGTAGGCAAAGGTACCGATACGCGGCGGTATGATGTAGCCATGCTGTATTATGTGTCGGCGCTTTACATTTTTCGTTGTATAATACAATTTTTGGGTTTAACCGCTGGGGAGCGGAGTTTTTTTTATGTATTTTTTTTTTATTTTTTTCTGTCCTGAAAACTTGGTCGCAAAACAGGACGCTTCGGTCGTCTGCTTTTTGGGTGCTGTGTAACTTTGGGGAGGGGTGGGTTGAGAGGGAGGGGGCGGGGGAGGGGGATGTCAAATAGGTTTATTTACAAACATTTACAGTATTTACAGTTTAGAACTGTGTTATGAGATGTCAGAATTGAGTTCTGTCGGTTTAATGTTCTCTCTTATTTTATTATGGGTTCTGTATCCACCAGTATTTTTTTGTGTTTTTTCTGTGTTTGTCTTTGGTGTCTTTCCGGGGGCGGGCCATGTTGTATCTCCATCTGGTGTCTGCGGTCTGTCCATTTATGTTTTCTTCGTAGAGTCTTGTTTTGATCCCTATTTTTCTTTTTATGTGATAAATTATTGGGATGTTGTTTTGGTCCTGGAGGTATTTTTTTCGTCTAGGTTTAGGAAAGCTTCTGGGGGATGTGGCCTGTTATCAGAGTGTTTTTGTAATATTTGTTGTTAGGAAATAGGTAACTGAAGATTAAGCTGTTTTCTTTTATTTTTGCCGCTTGCGCGAAGTTGTTTCTTATTAGCTTTAGGATGTGACAGTCTATGCGGTGAATGTTGGCTAGATCGTATATTGTTTTGTTTTTTACATATTTTTTGAATCCGCTGTGTTCGGATCTGTAAGTACTCAAGCAAGCCCTGATGCATTTTCTTTCGAATATGCGGATTTTTTCCATCTGGGAGGTTGATATGTTGTACCAGATTGGGCAGCCGTAGGTAATGATCGGTCTGATTAGTGCTTGGTAGCATAGTATTTTTACTTTGCTGTCGAGATGTTTGGAGTAGAATAGTTTTTTTATTCTCCAAGATGCTTTATTGGCCTTAGCAAGTTGAGTTTCGGTGTGCTGCTTGTAGTTTAATTTGTAGTCTATGTTTACTCCTAGGTATTTTACGCAGTTTTTGTGTGGTATGAGTGCCCCTTTGTTTGCCTTTTCTCTTAGTTGGAATTTTCTGCAGTGTTCTCTTTCTGTTGGACCGATTTCACTTGATTTGGGTCTGAACAGTATGATTTCGCATTTGCTTGTGTTGATTTTTAGTTTCCATGCGTGGTAATAGTTGTTTATTTTTTCGAAAAGTTCTTGCAGTTCAGTTTTTATTGTCTTAGTTTTGCGGCCTGTTACGTAGATGATTAGGTCATTTGCGAAGGTTATGGAGCGTTTGTGGGTGGATGTATTGAGATTAAAGAAATTTAGTAAGTCACTGTTGTAAATATTGAAAAGTAGCGGGGAATTTACTGTACCTTGTTGCAGACCGTTTGTTATGGAGAATTCTTTGCTTGATGTGTTTGATGTGATGTGAAACCTTCGGTTATTACGAATGTTCTGCTTGTGATCATGTCCCAGACTATGTTAATTAGGTGTTCAGGAAGGTTTTTCTTAATCAATTTGTATATGAGACCTGGGATCCAGACTGTGTCGAAAGCTTTTTCGAACTATTAAGCTGCTATTAAGCAGGCGGCTACTCGTTGTTTTGCGTTTAGGGCTCAGCAAATGTCCGACGTAAGTTCGTTTATTGCGTGAATTGCGGAGTGTTTGTACCTGAAGCCAAATTGATTTTCTGGGATTATGTCATTTTTTGTGCAGAAGGAGGTTAGGGGGTTGTTTATGATTATTTCAAATACTTTGCTTATGTTGGGGAGGAGACTTATGGGTCGTAGGTTTGCGGGCGATGAGCCGTCTTTATCTTTTTTTGTAATAGCTATCAGTTTGGCTTTTTCCATTTTCTGGGGAAATATGTGTTGTTTAGTGCATTGTTGAAGAGTACTGTGTAATACCATTTTATTTTGTTCGGCAGGCGCTTGAGTAAATTGTTTGGGATGCCGTCGAAGCCGAAAGATTTTTTGTTGTTTAGTTTGGAGAAGATTGTGTTTAGTTGATTGTAATTTGTGAAGTAGTTTATTTCTGGGTCTGGTTGTTTGGGGTTGTCTGCGGTATTTTCGTTTGAGAATGTGCAGACTGTTTTGTTTTGTCTTGTTCCATTTCATTTTTGAGTTTGTTTGTTTCGGCGATGATAATTCTGTTTAGTTGATCTCGGCCCATGTGTTCATTTTGTGTGTGTATTTTGGAAAAGTTGGTGCCGATAATGTCTAGTTTTTCTTTTGTTTTAGTTATTATGAAGTTACCCTCGGTGTCTTTGATGGTGTTGTGTATCGTTATACCTGCTTCTTGGATGAGGGAGGTTTTTTTCTGGGGGCAATTTGAGAGGTGGGATGGGGTTTTGTCCTTTTGGTCTGAAGATTTGATTTATTTGTGGGAACATGTTGACTGAGTCGTTTTTGGAGATGTTTTTTATTTTATTTGTCCAGTAATGGTTTATAGAGTTTGCGAATTCTTGTTTCATTTGCGCTTTTATTTTGTATAGTAGGTACTTTAGGAATTCTAATTCTTCTCTTTTGTCGTAAGAATAGTTAAGTTTTATGTTGTTTATCTTGGAGATTATGTAGTTTTGTCTCGATATAGCTCTTTTATTTTGTTGTTGATATAGGGGTCGCATGAATTTTTTTGTTTTATGTTTGGCACAAATTTTTGGAGAGCGATTTGTGTGTGTTTTTCTATTTCGTCTATGAATGCGTCGATTTGTCTGTATGTTAGGTTGACGTTGTTGCAAATCTTTAGGTCGCAGTTTTGTTCGAGTATGTTTTGGAACTTTTTCCAGTCTGTCTTTTTGTAGTTGTACCTGGGTGTCTCGGTCTGTGTTTCGAGTGTTAGGAGGTCAGATGTGTTCTTGCTTACGTGAAATATTAGGGCGTTATGGTCACTGTCATAGGCTGAGGTTTTGAGGGTGTTATTTGGACGTAGGTTTTGAAATTTAATCGTGCATCTGCTAGGCATATGTCCAGGTATGAGCGTCCTTTTGGGTAAGAGAGTAGCTCGGAGCTGTATAAGGTTGTTTTGTAGTGAATGCTTTTATTGTCTAGCCAGTTTCTAATGAAGTTGCCTCTCGTGTTGTTTGTTTCGTTTTTCCAGCTCGTATGTTTTGCGTTTAGATCGCCTGCTATTATATAGTAGTTTTCCGTTTTATTGAGCTGTAAGAGTTCGAAAAGTTTATTGAATTCGTCGCTAAATTCTTTCTGGTTTCCGAGGGTTGCGTAGGCTGCAGTGATAAACAAGTTTTCCTTATTGCTTATTTTTATTTTTATGATCGTTGTTTCTAGGATTTTGAAACTTGTTATTTTATCATTTAGAATTGTTTTGTGTTTTATGGGGTTTTTTTATGAGGATTGCTGTTCCTCCTCCTTGGCTGGCGTTCGGTCTGTCGTGTCTTATCATGGAGTAGTTTTTGAATTGTACTTTGTGTTTTTTATTTAGTTTTGTTTCTGAGACGAGTACGATGTCGGGGGTTTCTTTATTTATTAGGGTTAGCATACTGTATCGTTTTTGATTTGAAATAAGAGAGTTGGCATTTATTGCTATTATTTTCAGGTGTTTTAAGTTTAATTTATGTGTTTTTTGCTGTAATTGTTGGTTTAGTGGATTTTGGCTATTCATCTTCTGCACTGTTAAAATTTCTGACGATGGCGTTGATCCTTTCTTCATGCGTTGATATTGATTTTTTTATTTCATTTAATTGCGTTTGTTGGTCTTTTAACGCTTATAGTATGCTTTTTTTGAAGTCTTCGATAACGTTTATAATGCTTTGTTGGGGAGGTGTTATCGGTTGTAGTTGCGCTTTGGCTTGATCGCGGATTTAAGTTTGTTATTTGCGTTGTGTTTTCGATTATTTGGTTTAGTTTTGTTTGTTGTTTCACTACGTCAGAGAACTTTAGTTCTGGGACGTATTTACGGCTTATTTGGGAAATTCGTTTTATCTTTGTTCCTTTGTCTTTTTTCTTTTTTTCAGCTAGCTTTTTGCTCAGCTCCACGAGTTTAGGGCACCCCTTGTAAGACGCGGGGTGTCCGTAGTTTTTCCAGTTAACGCAGAATATTTTCTCCTTGGTTACTGCTTCTTCTTTTTTTATTTTGCACTCGCCTGGACCGTGGGGCTCAGTGCATTTTACACAGCGGTAGTTTAGGTTACAGTTTTGTGCTGTGTGTCCTAGTCGCTGGCATTTGTGGCATTGAGTTATATAATTATTTTTTTTTTATTATTTTTTCCCATTTTATTTTGTAATAGTTAAAATGGTTTATTCTTAGCAGTTTGCTTATGTTGCTGTCGGGGGATACTTGTATTATGTAAATTGGGAGCAATATATTGTTGTCCCTTGATCTTTTTGTCGTGAATCGTGTGACTTTCGTGAATTTTACGTCGTCTATTTGCAAGGCTTGTAGGTCTGTGAGTATTTCCATTTCGGTGTAACTATTGTCTAAGCCTTTTAGCAAGTATGTGTGGTGTTTCTGTGTTTTGGGTGTATACGTATAGAAAGTTGTGTTGGCTGCAAGGAGTGTTTCTTTGGCTGTGTGGAAATCGGAAAGGTTTCGGAGGTAGAGATCATATCCTTTTGATATAGAATTGATTAATGTTGGATACTTTCTCTATGAGCGTTACTGTGTCCTTTGGGTCTCGTAACGTTATGTTGATAGGCGGCGGTTTGTATTCCTTTATAGTGGATGGAGCCTTCGTACGCCCCTTTGCGGTGTATCTGGTGGGGTGTCCGTCGGGTGCCCGGCCCCCCCGTGCTGATGCTGGTGGCGCTGGGCCTCCTGGCTTGTACGATGAGGCCTGTCGCCCCTGCGGTGTTGATTGCTTTGGCGGTGTGATGGGACTGTGTTTTCCCATTTTGCCACGTAATATTTGATTTTTTTGTTTTATTTGCTCTAGTGTTGAGTTTGATGTTGGGTAGTTTGCTGGTCCCGGCTGTGATTGTGGATGTGGTTCCTCAGATATTCCTATACCTCTTTATCTTTGTTCATTGTCCCTGTGACGTTCCAGAAGCACATTTTCATCCCCTTTATATACCCCCCTTCTTTCTCCTTATCAAAGCCTCTCACCTCAATCCTTCCTTCTTCTTCTAATTTTTCCTCGCTTTCATTCCACCTATACCATCTGCCTTCTATTTTCAGCTTCTTATAACCTATTTTTACATATTCCCCCTTCTCCCTTCTCACTCTAGCAATTCTTCTTAACCTTTGTTGTATTTCTCTTTCTTTCTTCGTTAGGTCATCATCTATGTATATCCCCTCCCCCAATTTACCTTTCTCTCTCATTACCTTCATCTTCTCCTCCCACGATTTCAATGTCGCAATTATTATTGTATTCTTTTCTCCCACCCTTATCTTCTGTGTCCCTTCTAATTCTACTTCTATTCTCTTATTTTCCTTTATAAATTTTGTCACTGCCCCTTTCTTACATTCCTCCCCCCATTCCGCGCCTTTTAATACAGTATTCCTCCTCCTTCTCTCCCTTTCTACCCTGTCCTGCTCCTCCACAAACCTCCTGATTCTGTTCTCTAACTCCTTCATCTCTTTTCCATCTTTCAAACGCACTATCCCATCATTCCCTTTCTGTCTCTCTCTCCTCCTTTCATCTTTCTCTCTCCTCATCTCCCTCCTTTTCCCATCTTTTCATCTCTTCATCCCTCTCCTTCTTCCGCCTTTCCCACCCTTCTTATCGTTCCTTTTCCCATCTCTCCCTCTCCTATTTCCTATCCCGCCGCAACTCCTCCACTAGCTCTGCCACCACCTCCAAACCCCTCTCTATTTTATCCACCACCACCCATGCTTCTCTACCTCTCTCTCTCTTTGCTGCTTCTTTCTCTGTCACGCTAAACCTCTCCAGCGTGTTTCTGTGGTTCGCCTACCCTCCCACCTTGATCGTGATCCTCGGCCTGCCACTTGTAGCCATCTATCTTCATCCTATCTTCTTTATCACTATTTTACCCTCTCTTCGTGCTTTCTCCCTTCTCATTCCTCACTTCTTGGCCCTTTATCATCATCCTCCTTTTTCCCCTTCCCGTACACTTTTTCACAGCGCTCACTAACCACGTGTTACCTCCGCCCAAAACCAACCCGGAAGCCGACATTACCTTTGTTTTCAAAATGTGACAGACCACGACATGCCTCCAAAATCGCAGGACGAAATATAAAAAGGATCAGGTTTAAAAAGCTGGGGGTGTCAGCAAGCCTGCGACCATCAACAATGCCAAATGTTTTGAATGTTAGGAATAGACAAACAAAGTACAATTATTGACATTAACCTTGCTTTCAACATGTGACTGTCCACAATTTGCTTCCAAAATCGCAGGATGAAATATAAAAAGGATCAGGCTTAAAATGCTGGGTGAAGCAGCAAGCCTGCGACCATCAACACTGTCCAACCTTTTGAATTTTACGAGTAGATAAACAAAGTATAATTATAGACACTACCCTTGTTTTCAACAAGAGATCGTCCACGATCTGCTTCCAAAATCGCAGGATGAAATATAAAAAGTATCACGTTTAAAATGCTGGGTGAGGCAGCAAGCCTGCGACCATCAACACTGCCCAATCTGTTGAATTTTATGATTATACAAACAAAGTATAATTATTGACACTACCCTTGTTTTCAACAAGAGACGGACCACGATCTGCTTCCAAAATCGCAGGATGAAATATAAAAATAGAATCAGGTTTAAAAAGCTGGGGGAGTCAGCAAGCCTGCGACCATCAACACTGCCCAACCTTTTCAATTTTACGAGTAGACATACAAAGTATAATTATTGACACTACCCTTGTTTTCAACAAGAGACCGTCCACGATCTGCATCCAAAATCGCAGGATTAAATATAAAAAGGATCAGGTTTAAAAAGCTGGGTGTGTCAGCATGCCTGCGACCATCAACACTTCCGAACATCTTGAATTTTAGGAATATACAATCAAAGTATAATTATTGACACCACCCTTGTTTTCAACAAGAGACCGTCCACGATCTGCTTCCAAAATCCCAGGATGAAATATAAAAAGGATCAGGTTTAAAAAGCTGGGAAATTCAGCAAGACTGCGACCATCAACACTGCCCAACCTTTTCAATTTTACGAGTAGACAAACAAAGTATAATTATTGACACTACCGTTGTTTTCAACAAGAGATCGTCCACGATCTGCTTCCAAAATCGCAGGATGAAATATAAAAAGGATCAGGTTTAAAAAGCTAGGGGAGTCAGCAAGCCTGCGACCATCAACACTTCCAAACATCTTGAATGTTAGGAATAGACAAACAAAGTATAATTATTGACATTACCCTTATTTTCAACAAGAGACCGTCCACGATCTGCTTCCAAAATCGCAAGATGAAATATAAAAAGGATCAGGTTTAAAAAGCTGGGAAATTCAGCAAGACTGCGACCATCAACACTGCCCAACCTTTTCAATCTTACGAGTAGACATACAAAGTATAATTATTGACACTACCCTTGTTTTCAACAAGAGATCGTCCACGATCTGCTTCCAAAATGGCAGGATGAAATATAAAAAGGATCACGTTTAAAATGCTGGGTGAGTCAGCATGCCTGCGACCATCAACACTTCCAAACATCTTGAATTTTAGGAATATACAATCAAAGTATAATTATTGACACTACCCCCGTTTTCAACAAGAGGCCGTCCACGATCTGCTTCCAAAATCGCAGGGTGAAATATGAAAAGTATCACGTTTAAAATGCTGGGTGAGGCAGCAAGCCTGCGACCATCAACACTGCCCAACCTTTGGAATTTTACGAGTAGATAAACAAAGTATAATTATAGACACTACCCTTGTTTTCAACAAGAGACCGACCACGGTCTGCATCCAAAATCGCAGGATTAAATATATAAAGGATCAGGTTTAAAAAGCTGGGTGAGTCAGCATGCCTGCGACCATCAACACTTCCAAACATCTTGAATTTTAGGAATATACAATCAAAGTATAATTATTGACACCACCCTTGTTTTCAACAAGAGACCGTCTACGATCTGCTTCCAAAATCGCAGGATGAAATATAAAAAGGATCAGGTTTAAAAAGCTGGGTGAGTCAGCATGCCTGCGACCATCAACAATTCCAAACATCTTCAATTTTAGGAATATACAATCAAAGAATAATTATTGACACCACCCTTGTTTTCAACAAGAGACCGTCTACGATCTGCTTCCAAAATCGCAGGATGAAATATAAAAAGGAGCAGGATTAAAAAGCTGTGGGCGCCAGGTAGCCTGCGACCATCCACACTGCCCAACCTTCTCAATTTTAGGAATGGACAAACAAAGAAGAATTATTAACATTACCCTTGTTTTCAACAAGAGACGGTCCACGATCTGCTTACAAAATCGCAGGATGAAATATAAAAATAGAATCAGGTTTAAAAAGCTGGGGGAGTCAGCAAGCCTGCGACCATCAACACTTCCAAACATCTTGAATGTTAGGAATAGACAAACAAAGTATAATTATTAACACTACCCTCGTTTTCAACAAGAGACCGTCTACGATCTGCTTCCAAAATCGTAGGATGAAATTTAAAAAGGAGCAGGATTAAAAAGCTGTGGACGCCAGCTAGCCTGCGACCATCAACACTGCCCAACCTTCTCAATTTTAGGAATGGACAAACAAAGAATAATTATTCACATTACCCTTGTTTTCAATAACAGACCGTCCACGATCTGCTTCCAAAATCGCAGGATGAAATATAAAAATGATTAGGAATAAAAAGCTGGGGGAGTCAGCAACCCTGCGACCATCAACACTGCCCAACCTTCTCAATTTTAGGAATCGACAAACAAAGCATAATTATTAACATTACCATTGTTTTCAACAAGAGACCGTCCACGATCTGCTTCCAAAATCGCATGATGAAATATAAAAATAGAATCAGGTTTAACCTGGGGGAGTCAGCAAGCCTGCGACCATCAACACTTCCAAACATCTTGAATGTTAGGAATAGACAAACAAAGTATAATTATTAACACTACCCTCGTTTTCAACAAGACACCGTCTACGATCTGCTTCCAAAATCGCAGGATGAAATATAAAAAGGATCAGGTTTAAAAAGCTGTGGGAGTCAGCAAGCCTGCGACCATCAACAATGCCAAAATTTCTCAATTTTAGGAATCGACAAACAAAGCATAATTATTAACATTACCCTTGTTTCCAACAAGAGACCGACCACGATCTTCTTCCAAAATCGCAGGATGAAATATAAAAAGGATCAGGTTTAAGAAGCTGGGAAATGCAGCAAGACTGCGACCATCAACACTGCCCAACTTTTTCAATTTTACTAGCAGATAATCAAAGTATAATTATTGACACTACCCTTGTTTTCAACAAGAGACCGTCCACGATCTGCATCCAAAATGGCAGGATGAAATATAAAAAGGATCACGTTTAAAATGCTGGGTGACTCAGCATGCCTGCGACCATCAACACTTCCAAACATCTTGAATTTTAGGAATATACAATCAAAGTATAATTATTGACACTACCCCCGTTTTCAACAAGAGGCCGTCCACGATCTGCATCCAAAATCGCAGGATGAAATATAAAAAGGATCACGTTTAAAATGCTGGGTGAGTCAGCATGCCTGCGACCATCAACACTTCCAAACATCTTGAATTTTAGGAATATACAATCAAAGTATAATTATTGACACCACCCTTGTTTTCAACAAGAGACCGTCTACGATCTGTTTCCAAAATCGCAGGATGAAATATAAAAAGGATCAGGTTTAAAAAGCTGGGTGAGTCAGCATGCCTGCGAGCATCAACACTTCCAAACATCTTCAATTTTAGGAATATACAATCAAAGTATAATTATTGAC
>NW_022884864.1:0-17023 GCF_011952205.1 Bombus bifarius | reverse complement strand
TATTCGAACATAGGAGATTCGATCTTATAATTGTTTAGGAACAAATGCTATTCCAGAAATTATTCACGCCCCTAATAAACACGTAAACAACGTAACGATCGAATGACAATAGACAATATTTATTTCTATATGCAATGCAAGCGAAAACAAAAAAAAAAAAAAAGAGAAAGTAATCTCGAGACGACGAACATGTAATTTTATAATGCGAGAGAAATAAAAATTGATTTGAACAAACGAGTTTGTATTTATTTTCAAATATCTCCCAGGAAAAATTGGTCGCGTTACCCGGCATTCGTCGTTCGTACCTTCCTGTTTTTCGATTTCTGGCTCCCGAAAACAACTTGGTTTCGAGTGATTTCGTATTCATCGAGTGACTTTACTCGGATCGTTGTATCATTTCAGCTTTCAACCAGTTTGGAACATCAAGCGACTTGAAAACTGCCCATTACATAATTACGAAAGTGATCTTGATAATTTTAATATTACGCTGTAGTTTTCCTCGTGTCTAATAATTATTAACGGAAAGATGTCATCGTTATGTGTGTTGCAATTGAAGTGTACCTGAATATTAGACGAACGCGTAAATTCATAAATAAGTTAAATGAGAGAATATTTTTTATCGAAATATCCTTCATAGTTTCTAGATTCTCGTAGTACCAGCTTATGGACGTAATTGACTTTCAGCGTAGAATTAAAAGAGATATATTTTACTATGATATTAACAAAATTAATCATATAGCAATCCACTATGTTCGCAAGTTCCTAGAAACCAGTATTCTCTTCGAATTTTATCGCAGGATGTAGCAGAGAATCTTGCCTTCGTATGTGCTTTGTTTCATGTATACATTCTTGAGACCTTGAGGACCAGGTACCTTAATTCTAATTATATCTAATTATGTGGCTAATTACCTTCTTGTAGAAGAATATTTTTCAGCCACTGGTAGTTTGCTGGTAATTAAAAATCATAATCACTTCCTTGATCATTTTAACGTTATAAGTAAATAAGTATAGAACAAATAGAGTATAATTAAGAGTAAGTTCAATGCTTTGCTGACGAGTGTCTGCAAATAGCTACTCAAGTCTTTTTACCGTTGCGGCTGCGTGTCGGCATATAGCCACCCGAATTTGTTCACAGTTCCGGAGAGTTATTTTGAAGTAGTTGGCGTACGTTTATTTTTCTAAGTGATAATCTTATGTGTATGTACGCATGGGTATAGTAAACTAAACAGTATTATGTTTCTGATGAAAGAAAATTATAGATCTTTAGAAATCTCATCTCTTCCGTTTAACGTAAACTCGCAATGCAGGATGATGGTCGAGTCAGAACGAGTTTCAACCTTTCAATGGCATTGCCAGACGAGTCAGCAAGCTTAAAAGATCTAGAAAGGACATGTTCAATAGTGATAGTAGTGATGACAAATATTATTTTGAACCTGACAAGATAGAAGACGATGACAGTGCTTCAGACAGTAGAAACAATCTCCGTTCAACAAAGGTACTGTTCAGATGTTTCAATACTTCTAGTGATAGTGACAGTGATGATGAACTAAATATTGAAGAAAATAATACAAGCTTCAACAATGAATAACGCAATCGTTCAATGTGTATATATTCTCAACTGCGCGCGTCAATACCTCTCGTCCAATACGCCCTGTCCGCATATACGTTTCTTAGAAATAAGCTACTCATCATCCTCTTTTCTTTATTTCCACTCGCCGGGAAAGTGAGAGATCCTAGAACAAGAGGTTTGTGAAAGCAAGAGCCATAATTTTTTGTGATAACATCGTTTAATAGAAGACGAATATAGATATGATTAATGCTTCACCTTAGTGTTAACGACCCTGACGTGTTATATGCTGTTGGGTCAATCACTTGTTCATTTACCGCTATCCTGATCCTCTCACTCGTTCTCTGTGTTCTTTCTTGTCCTGTTCCTTCTTATGTAATTTATACAAATTTATGAAATCTATATAAATCTACTTCATTCTGTAGTCGACTCTAATTGATTTTTTCTTAACTTTCTGAAACTCCTTTTTATTGCCAAAGCAAAGTACAACATTGAGATATTCGATGACAAATTTAATATTTTTTATAGCTGAATTATTAGTAAGTTAATTAATCGATTCTTCCCTTAATTTTCTTTAAACTTTCTTCTATTACCAAAACAAATTATAATATTTCTCTATTCACTGATGGATTTACTGTTCTCAATATTATTCCAATATTACCTTCAAATATTGTATCATATAATGACAGATAAAGTACAGAGTGGATATTACATGTTACTTTTTTGTGTTCTACATTTTGCAGGTCATGTGACTACCTTGCCATTTTGATGCCATAAATGATGGTATTGATTCAATATAGTAGTTATATGAATTGAAAATAAAGTCTTCTATGAAGTTATAAATAGAATATTGAATAGATTTTATACTTACAAATATTTCCACCTGAGAAAATTGCAACATAGTTTATAGATAACTCCAACACAGCAGTAAAGAGACCAAAATCGCAACAAAATGAGCAAGAAAACCAGCAAAAAAGAAACAAAAGGACCAACAAAAGGATCAAAAAGATCCACAAAAATTTGCTTTAAAGAAATATGTCAACTTTTAGAAATCTTGTATGATGTCTTTTCTTTTGTTTTGGGTGATATGTGACGTTCTGCAGTATCTTGAAATATCCCACAATGTTCTATGATGAAAGGAAAGAGAATTTTGTAAAGATATATATATATATATATAATTTATACACTACATATTATATTACATATATATATATATATATATATATATATATATATATAGTAATATATAGTAGTATATAGCAATATATAGTAATATAGCAATAGGTTATAACTTACAAGTTGCATAGTTTTTAGGTTACTATCATTTTTCAAATAGTAGTATTCAAAAATATTAATACTTGTATCGTTTTAGTCAGTAATCGCATAAGTCAATTATGTTATAAATATTGTCAAATTATGTCATACAAAATCTTATATGTCTTATTATAATACAGTACATAATCTATATTACATAAAAAGAATAGAATAACTTACGTAAGAAATTCATTTGTTTCATGAATTTTGTATGAAAATAAATATCGAAAAAATACAATAGCATGGTACTAATAGAACAGAATACCATTAACATACAATAACGTAATAAATACGCGTCTAACGCATCTGCGCCCTGGTGACAAAACTAGAAATTAAGATTTGAAATTACCCCATTTCGCGGGGAGTAATGTTAAAAAGTGGAAGCAGCTGTAAACAATTCGTTGCCATAAATGTGAAGAATTTAATACACATCGACATTTCATCACTTTAGAATGGTGAGAATGTTAACTTGAATTGTTTTGTACTCAGAGTTATTGACATATTGCAGATACATCATGGTCATTAGTATCCTTTGGCTTATTCTAATGCTTTAGGTTAATTCTCGTATGCTCATTTAGAGAGAAACAATCTAACTATGTCCTATGATATAAATAATAATAGGTATATAGTAATAAAGCGAGTACTCCGCAATATGTTAACAAAATTTATAACGATTTATCGTATTTCTATGTAAATAGACGGATATCGAAATAAATTTAAGGAAAATCGGGATGGTGGCCGGGTACTGCCAGGAGATGACACGTTCCTGAACATATCTGCTGATAAATCTTGAAATAAATATTTGAAATATCATTTCACGCTGTGTCACATTGGAAAGAGGAAGCAACTGACGAGAGCTGGTCGTAAATGTGAAAGATTTAATATACAACATGGTGGGATGGCTTCAAAATAGTAAGAATTTTAATTTGACTTATTTATAATCTAGAATAATTTATAGTGATTTTTAGTTTTTCGATGTAAATGTATGCTTATTAGTTTTTAATGAAAGTCACGTACATCGAGAAACACAAATCACGTATTATTGGAATGAAATACTTTTTCCTTTTCACTCCCCTTGACTTTTTTTTTTTTTTGATAATCTCTTCCGTATCTTTTTTTTGCTTTTTTTCTCTTTTCTTTTCTTCCTTACCCTTTCTTTCATACATCGAACTATGCTCATTAATGAAATATAGTTCAAATAATAATTTTACGATATTTTATTTTCATTTTATTCCTCTAAACTATATTAGCTCACTCGTGTTTACTTCCTACGCGTCTCCCCGCGTTTAAGTCTAACGTGTTATTACCTTTTTTACTTTGAATTTAATATCGAGTTGCTGAAAACATAACCCTTCGTGCACGTTTGACCTTCCAGTGACCTTCCCACTCCCTGCCAACCGAACTTCGATGTGTAAATCGCGTTACGGAGGTCATTCTACCGACTGGAAATCTAAGCGATTAGACGTATGTGTCAGGGTGAGCCCTTTTCTATTTTACGCAATACTTATTTTTCTAACGCCCGAACTCATTCTACTATTGACTTCATCTAATTAACTAATGTTTTAATTCATTAATTTGTTACAATATACTATTAGGTTATCTTTTCTCCTTTGATTAACTTTTTGTTTATCCCATTTGTCAGTAGTTCGTACAACGAGTTTCCAGAAACAACTTAACATTGACCACTGCTTCACTTTATATAATTGTTTGTTTGTGTAATTTGTTCTTTTTATACATTTATTTTAATGTTTCCGTCTTCTTCTGTTTGTTGCTGTTTGTTTGTGTAATTTGTCCTTTTTATACACTTATTTTAATGTTTTCGTCTTCTTCTGTTTGTTGCTGTTTGTTTGTGTAATTTGTCCTTTTTATACATTTATTTTAATGTTTTCGTCTTCTTCTGTTCTCAGATTATGGTTTGATTGCAAGGACAGCATGGAGGCGTTAAAGAGATGCCACGAAATTCGTAAGGACGTCATGATGTTGCTTAATGATCAATCTGATAGATTCTTATGCAAATATGGTAATACTTAATTTATTCTAATGAAAGCAGACGTATTTATACATTTTCATAACGTTCTCTTTTTAATGGACAGTTGGTAATACTTATTTGTTTAATATAATATACAAGGTGGTTGGTAACTGGTGGTACAAGCGGAAAGGGGGTGATTCTATGCGAAAAAAGAAGTCAAAAATATAGAACAAAAATTTTTCGTTTGAGGCTTTGTTTTCGAGAAAATCGACTTTGAATTTTCGCTCGGTACGCGTGCGGTACGTTATAACGGATCTCAGTGTAAATCGTTGTCTCGATGGAAAAATTAAAAAAAAAAAATTTTATTCAATATTTTCGACTTCTTTCTTCACGTAGAATCATCCCCTTTCCGCTTGTACCGCCAGTTACCAACCACCCTGTATATTTAATCGGTATACGTTCTTACAAATAATTCGTAATATCAACGCTATTAGTACGTGATGTAATAGAATTGTAAATAGTTTTATGATCCATTAAGAGTACAAAGATAAAGATAGACGAGATTAATCACTTTGTTTATTTTGAACATATTAAATAAGTTCTGTATTTCAAATAAGTTAAATGAATTGCTTTATTGCTTGACATTAACATTAAATTCTTTAAAAATCTATTTAAGTGAGAAATTAAAATAACTTTTACATTTTGCTGCATTTTCGCGTATTTTCCATGCTAATAATGTCATTTCGATCTTCTTCAATTTGTGCTATTTCTGAAACGAATACGTTCTACGCCTCGCGTTTTCTACCTGATGCACAGATATCTTGAGCTAACAACAAAAGCACCCCATATTTGATTAATACGAAATACATTTGAAACTCTAATAACGGACATTCAGAGTTACAATTTTTACAAATTGGGCGCATTGCAAAATACTCATAGACATTTAGTACGTATTAAAAATAGTTTCTAATGTATAACTATATTATATATTATATATCATATATATTATATACTGGGTGGTTGGTAACTGATGGTACAAGCGGAAAGGGGGTGATTCTACGCGAAAAAAGAAGTCGAAAATATAGAATAAAAAATTTTCTTTTTTTTTAATTTTTCCATCGAGACAACGATCTACAGTGAGATCCGTACGCGTGAGGTACCGCACGCGTACCGAGCGAAAATTCAAAGTCGATTTTCTCGAAAACAAAGCCTCGAACGAAAAATTGTTATTCTATATTTTCGACTTCTTTTTTCGCGTAGAATCACCCCCTTTCCGCTTGTACCACCAGTTACCAACCACCCTGTATATATTATATATTATATATATTGACTATGTTATATAATATAACAGCATATTTTATGTTCTTAATAATATGATATTTTGTTGTGTGTGCTAAATGAATACTAGTTCATAGTTTTGAAATAGCAGTATTTTCATAAATAAACACTCGATAGGAAGAAGAAAACTGATGATGCAAAAAATGACATAGAGTGTTTTACTTCTTTCCCTTCCCCCATTCCCTCTCATAAAGCTTTTTTACAGAGAATTTTTGTGATCGCGCGCAATGCGATTGGTAGACTCAGTGTTTGCTCGAAATTAGAGTCAGTGTGTTCGCCGATTATTACTTGAACGGACGCGTTACTGGTCTTTTATTTTTCTTTTTTTTTTTTTATATCTTTTTTATTAAACATTCGCTTTCGGTAGTAGAGTCGCAGGTCTCGCAAGAGGATAAAGCCACTCTTGAAGCTCAAGAATGTAAGTATTTTTGTATATTGCACTTTAATTTATTTTATTACTCGTATTTAACTCGAACTACTATTAATTTCAATATTGAAATAAAAGTTTAAAATTTCAATATTGAAATATACAATAAAAATGTCTAACTTTTATAGTAATTAAACTTCATAGGAATTTCAATTCATTTTTATATAAAAATTTCAAGTTTGCGTGAAATTTGAATTTTGAAAATATTTGGATTTAAGTTTTTTAATAATCAGACATATGTTTTTAAGAACAAATTATAATATTCCATGTTTTGTTACAGTTTTCTTCCACTCTTTATTTCTTCTATGGAATTGCATGGCTCCACCTTGATAACGGCCTTCACGATGACCTTCCTACCAAAGCATCGATGATCCTGTTCCTCGCATCTAATGGTGAGTCGCATGCATTTTTGTTCCTCTGGTCACTCAATCATGTCGTAGGATGATAGGTCCGAATCGACACGGGTGACTGGTTGTATTACGTAGAACTTTTGACGAGCATAATGACCGCGGGTGTAATACTCGTGAGTAGTAACATTTATCGACTGTGTTTTATGTATTAGCTCAGGATAGGTTTTCTTGCATGTCGCGGTTTTAAATATTGAAAATAATGCATTAATATATAAGGAATTTGTACGAAGAACATAATGTTGATACATATTCGTTATGATTATTTATATAATTATATTCAAATAAATAACGAAATGATTTTCTTTAACTACTTTATAGCGGAGAAGTCTGATTCCCTCAGATTTCGTTTCAACATTATTATCAACATTATTTCAAGGCTTATGATGATTAGATTTAATCTTTATATTCTATTTTACGATAGAACAGAACAAATGCATTATTTGTATTCAGTATTATTTCTCTTATATGTGAAATATGAAATATGAAAGTATGAGTAAAGTTTAATTTTGCCTTGCCGATAAAAATGTATCAAATTTCATGTGCAAGAAGACACTTCGCGAGAGGTAGATTTCAGAATCAAAGCACGTTTTCAATGTTTCTTTGTATTTCCAATGTATGTTTTGATAAAGGAATCGCCTCAGGATATTTCTACTTAATATTCAGTTAATGTATCAATAATCATCAAGTCAGAGATCAAACTAGACCATTATCCGCTTAGATGCAAAATATAATTGTTAATCATACTTTTAGCATAGGATTTTTAGATTTAAGCCTTTCCATGTTCATTGCCAGGACCCCATTTAAGTGCCCAGATGCTACTTGAATGGGAGAAAGGCAATGAGCATGATGATTAGTTGATAATGTTGCGCGGCAAACTTTAGTGCCGGTGGCGTCCCGGGACGTCTCTCTAGTAGTAGATTTAAGTTCCAGAGGGCATTGCGCCCGAAGAAAGAAGAGGCCACGAGCCGAAGAGGCCCGACAAATTGTCATGGAAGAGGGCAACTACTAATGTATTATAATTATATATAATATAATGTTTCTTGTTACTACTATGTCACTATGCTCGTTGTTAGTATTTTTTTTTTGTCTTGGCCGATCTGCATGCCGGCCCTCTACCACATTGGGCAAATCGCGGATTTTTTATTAGTATTGCGAGAAATTACTGATTACATGATACTGATACATATTAGAGTTTTTCTTGTATGCTTTAAAGCTTTTTCCTTCGTTTAATGTTAGATTTGCAAGTGTTAACGTTTTATTAATTTTATAATATCGTAGTTTGTTTTAGTACGATATTTGAGATAGGTTTTTCTTCCTACATGAATATTAATTTTGTTTTAAGAATTAGTCTTTCGGTATTTTATCGTGATTATTTTAATTAACTTTCCAGTTAGAGTTGCGTTGATGAATGACCGCGTTTTTGAAAGTAGTGTTGCGACTATATCATGCCCAATCTTCTTCAATCACTGGACTATGGAACCACGTTCCTGCTTCTGGATCATCAGATGCAGATTCATCAGTAGCCTACCATATGGCTACACTGGACTCGCTATTAGTGTTGCGAACATGTAAATTTGAGTGCATAGAGTAATAATTATTAATGTTACGTAAATAATTCACGCGGAAATTTTCTGTTTCTTTTTGTCAATAGTAAATTAATTAACGTTGCAAAAATAATAAAGCACTCGTCGCGATTTGCATTGAGAAATTTCTGTTTTATAGCTACGTATAATAAATCAGAGTTGCGAAATAAAATGGATATTCCACTTACGGCTGTTCGGTTACACCGAATGGTTCATGGCTCTTCTGGCTTGCAGAGTCATTTTGTTTCTCTGTTTATGATTGAAAATACTGCTATGATATGTTGTTGTTTGTTAAATAATGAATATTTTTTGGGTGGGATGGAGTTCCATTAAATAATAATAAATAATCCAAGGAAAAGTAAAAAAATATAGTCAAAAAGGAAAAAAGATATTTTTATACATTATCACACTATTAATTTATTTGAAAAATACATATGTCTATGTTTTTAGAATTAATAACCTGAATATTCGTTATTATAATATTTATCTTAAATAACAAATATGAATTGGTTATGAATCAGTTTGGTAAATGAAGTTGTTAGAAGCTCGTTATTAAATTAAGTGTCATTGGATTGTTAAGAAATAAACCAGGTGATTTTTATCTGTTCTTTCTTCATCTTAGTACTTCACTTCAATTTAAAACCCAAGTTCAATTTAGATTCAAATTTTTCAATTCAAATCCTTAGACTGAAACTCGTGTCTTGATAGTTTGATATTTTCTTGTGTCTAATATGTCTTCTTTCCAGGTGTTTTTCTTTAAATGTACTAATCCAATAAATGAGT
Source organism: Bombus bifarius (assembly GCF_011952205.1). NCBI lineage: Eukaryota > Metazoa > Arthropoda > Insecta > Hymenoptera > Apidae > Bombus > Bombus bifarius. Next base: position 7,632 of record NW_022884864.1, on the reverse strand, counting down.
ATGTTCCAGATTGATTAACTTGTAGGAAGTATAAATTATGCATATGGAATTTTAACGACCTCTCAAATGCCTATGAACGAACGACTGGAAAGTGGAATAGTATAGATTTAAAAAAAATGATTTAAGGAGAAGTAACACGTATGAAGAAGTCATATTTGAGTCCCTTCTATTGGTATCTAACTATATATATTTATAGAATTGTACTAATTTTTGTATGGTTTAAGTTTGTTTCAGGATATTGTGAAATCGACGGAATGACATTTACGTCCCTCGCTTGCCCTATACAATGGTAAATACAATTTCCCATTCCATCCCTTTGTGATAAATAGATCTTCTTTATATCAGACCCTCATAGATAGACCTTTCAAATTTTCTGGTCAGGACTTGTAAAAGAACCTTCTGAATCCTGACCGATATGGCTAATAGAGAAGCCTTCAAATTTCTCACAAGTAGGATTTAAAAAGGTACCAAGACTAGTGATAGTTAGGATTTATAAAGATCCTGTTCACGTCTCTGATACATAGGACCTATAAAAGAATGTTTTATTTTGTTTAAATTAATTTAAATTCAAGTTCGTTTCAGAAATTTCTACAAGACTACTAGGAAGATACAAAGTATTTACAGATACATGTAGAAAGAAGAATTTCACAATGCACAACACTGAAGATATCATAAAATAAAATTTCATAAAATACCCATTCTCCCTGTCCCTTTATTATGTTTAAATATATGGTAGTTAGAACTCACGAGAGTTCTGTATTAGGTAGAATACAGAGGGGGTTTTGAAATTCGTAGGTAAAACAATTTTAAGCTGCTTTTGATGCTTGCAATGGTTTCAATGCTTCCGATGCTTTCAATGCCTTCAATGCCTGTAGTTAGATTTGTATTAAGTGCATGCGTGATCATGGGTGGCATGTGAATGATGAAGAAAATTAGTATAATTCTTCATGATACGCATTTTACCTTTTGTTAAACACTTTTAAGCGTCAAGTATTCTTCATTTCTTTGACAATAAAGATTTAAAAAGAATATACTGTCTCTTAAAGAAATATAATTTAGTTTAAGATTTAATTTGTTTTTTACTTTTAGATGTAGAAATCGGTTTAGTTTCTCGCGTCAGTTTCCTTAAAGTTCCTTTTGGTTTGTCGTTTGCGCAGCGATCGAAGGATCGGACGTTTCGCAAACGCACACGAGAAGTAGAATTTGCTGTAATTTTTTCTACGCAAAAGTAGTACATTTTTGCGTAAAAGGAGGGTGGATGGGATCGTGGATAGGGTGGGTCTCCACTCGCAGCAACCTCCACGTGGTGAGACCTGGACACTTAGTATTATTTCATATACAATTGCTAACTGTATCATTATATGTGATAGAATTATGAATTGTATTATAAATAATATTATGAGCTGATTGGCTGTGATCGCGATTGTATCATGTAGTTGGAGCATTTGTTAGATAGCTTCATCGATTTCTGCATAATCATGGATTTCTACCTCGTAGTTGTTTCATACTGAAACATTTCAAAAGTTAATAATATCATGTCTTTCCAAGTTTATCCTACGATATATTAAATTCTACGTTTAATTCTGTGTTAAAATAAGCAACTTTTGCACAAGTATTCGCATTGTAGTTGCATTGTTCACAATCTCTTAATAATCTACACAATAATTTAATCTTAATTTCAAGCATAATCAACTGTTGTAACTTTCTTTTGTGAATCATTCAACAATTCATTAGATCGTCTGCGTTTATGCGTGTAACGAACGGAGATCTCATGGCTACTGGCTTTTATCGTTTTCGATTCGGTTGGGATAAAATAGAGGTTGAAAACTGATATGACATGTAGATAATTTCTATGTTCCCCTTAGCAAATCGCAGATGGCGTAAGAAACAAGTCTGGTCTTTTCGATGTCGGTATTTCAGAACCCGTGAGACGTAAATTCTCATTTCGTCAAGTGTCGCGTATATCCTTTATGTCGACGATACGATCCATTAATTTGCCGATCTACTGTTAAAAATTGTTAAAATGTTGGTAAAATGTAGGCAATAAATACGAGCCATGAAAAGTAAAGGTCGCTAGTATTGATTCGTTTGTTACTTAGAAAGCGGTAGCTTGAGGGGCATCGAGTTATCGCATCACCAAACAGAAATTCTCTTACATAACGACTGTTGCAATACATAAATTTTCGATATCTATCAAGGCGCTCCTTGACGAAAGTCCCTATGACTTCACGATCGACAGATCTAACTAATACAATTACGAGGTGCTTCCAAGAAGGAGATTCTAGTATAAGGATTCAGAAATACGTGTCAAGGATTTCTTCTTTAACCAACGAAACGACGATACTTTGACTCGAACGAGTTGCATAAATTGATTACACGCAATTACCAGATAAATTCTTGCGTACAAGATACTAGAAATGCCCGGAATGGAGAATGTAACCAATCTCGGTCTTCGAGTGGAGAAATTCAAGAAAGATTTCCTCAAGCATTACCAGACCAAGTTTCCAATCTTGTTCCGTATTTGTTTTGATCCGATAGGCACTCATAAGAAGTCGCGTGCCTTTATCGGTTTCTTGCTCGGATTTTTATGGCTGTTCTTCTATACGAATGCATTATCGTCGACCTGCAGTTCGACGCGTATACCAGCGTGTACCTTGGTGGTATTTTGATTACGATGCTGTCAATTGGATGTGCCTTGTCGATTCAGGTGATAATCAACTCTTCCGGAATATTTTATCTTTAAAACAATTTTCCTACCTATTATTCGTAGTAGAGACACACCACTTTTGTCGATACTTTCGTAAAGCAAGTGTAACGCAGGTAAAATTTAAGTGCAGTTCCACCGAAAATAAACACATGATTTATTGTTTAATTAATAACTTTCCACACTACAATTTCCCGTGTACTCGAGATTAGAAAAGAAAAATTAACAATCACTGCGATATATTTCATGATACGTCTCTCGAAGATTACTTCGTAACTAGTTTTTCTCGGCACGTGTCGAAGCTCGTTTAGTCATTGGAAACTTCATTAGCAAAGTAATGCTATTTGTCAAGTAATTGCGATTATATCCGCTGCGTATAGCTGCAATTGATCACAATCCTTTAACTGATTGCGACTGTTGTAATTAAGCCTGATTCGCATGAACGAGCAGCTCGTCATGATATAACACTGAAATCATTCTTTAACGTATTTAATGGATTCCACATTTGTTTTTTGTCACATTCTTCGTATACATAAATATTTCTCGTGCCGTACGTTTTAAATTTTAAATCAAGCAGTCCATTATTTATAATTCCACGCACATTTTTCATGATTTATTTACAATTCTTCCATCTGCTTCTGATCAGATATTATTATTAGCCCTTAATGGTCCAAGTGTGCTTCTCAAGCACCACCGATGTGCGGCGCTCTACTCTTTAAAATCTGACACTTAAAAACTTCCAAGTCGAAGTATGATGAAAATAAGTTGAAGTTGCCGGTCAATATTCACAATTAAAAGTCAGTACATTAAGGGTTAGATTACCTGCATAAGATCTCGGATACCTGTTATTCAGTTTCTGAATAATTATAATATTTACAATAATAAGTAACCAATATTTAAGAACGAACATATTCGATATTTACCATTGTTAACACATCGCAGGCGAGATGCTTTGCGAATAACGAAGTGGTGTTACTATGTTTTGTCAGTAGCGTAAATTGCTGTTGTTTTTCTTCAAACTTTTGCACGATATATTTCATATTTTAATAAAAACGCTGAATATCTTATTGGAAATATTGAAATATGAAATTGGATATGTATATAAGAACTTATTTATTATTCATTTAATATTTGTTACTTATTTCTAACACAATAGGTGAGGTGTATTTCCATCTTGACGATACCAGCGTTTTTTGGCCGAGCAGGTCGAAGTATGTTGAGAGCACTGATTTTTGGATACATCATTGCCGGACCATTGTTTAATTTAGTGTATAACGCTAAAGAGGTGGTAAGAACATTCGGCTGCACACACAGTTGACGTACAACCTTACCAAGACAAGATTTGATTTATCGTTCAAACCGTTTCAACAGGTATATCTACTATTCTGTTAACAACGAGTAAGTAAGTGTAAATTAATTCTTACAATGTCTACGCGAAACGTCGATTTTTATTAGAAAGGATCAAAAAATATACAGTATCAACTAAATAGAATAAAATATGCAGCTTCGTGGTTCCTGTGTTTTCTGCAAATTGGGCAGCTCAGGTAACACTGCTCGTTATATTTTAATTAAAATTCATATTTTGAGCGAGGTCATATAAAGCCAAAATAATTTCGATGCTTATTACGATTTCAATGTTTGTCGGGTTACACAATTTAGAATAAAATTTTCCGAAAGCACAGGAAGATTCAGTATGATCCAGGTAGGGATACGTATGTCTGCGTGATTTTTATACGTCGGCGCCGTTACGAAAATTCCTTTATTTTGATCGTTATATTTATTAAAAGGCGATCCTGCTATGAAAGCGGATGCAAATGAGATAAAGACACGCTTTCTCGGTGAGGGACTTAATGAGCCCGATTGTCGAAGAAGTGGAGGGGGAGGAAGAAATGTTACGATTAAAGGAGAAAAACGATTATTTGGACGAGTTGCAAGGTGATACAAAAAGCAAGGAAATCGAAGAGAAGCACGAGAAAAATTGAAGAAGCCAAATCAGATGCAGAAATATTTGAAGCTAAATACAAGAAAAAATCGAAGCTCGATGCGAGTGAGCAACTTAGTCGTGGTGCAGGAAGGTGTAGGTATGTTTGAAAACCTGTTACATATCTTGCAATTTATAATACCTTTCAATTTTAATATTGCCCGAGATTCCAATCAAAATATTTGGCAACTTTCGCTAATTATAAAATTGACCGAATATTTTATTTTATTTCTATCATTTATTATTTATACTATCAAATTATATTTTATTTAATTTTATTTAGTAACGCTTTTCAATTATTTAATGGAAATTACAATACATTTTTATAGGTTTCTCGTGAGTTAGAAATTTAAATTAATATTGTCAAATATGTAAAAATCTTAAAGGGACATGTTCGGTAATGCACGACGAGTGTTACGAAGCAGTGAGCGTATTTGTTGCTTGGCTGTTGTGTTGGCCGATGAAATTGACTTTCGTCTGTAATCTGGTTCAAGCACTGGTGGTTCTAGTATCTGTGATCCTGAAGGAAAGGTTGATAGTGGCATCGGCGAAGGATACATCGCTTTGAAAAGTATTATTATAAAATTATTGATTCTTCCAGAAAATTAAATGAAAAGAACGGAAGATAATTTTACCAATTTTCCTACTATTAAATATCGAACGGAAATTTAATATTATTTTAAAATAATCGTTTTACAAATATGTCCAAGCCTGATGCGATCTATTTTGTTAGAAAAGATTCGTCTTTTTCTCTTATTAGTCACGCGCGAGCCACTTGGAAGACATAGAACTTGATCCATGTCTTTTAAAATTACCTTAGAATTTATTATTATTTATGTCATCTTCTCGCGACGAATGAACTCATAAATGTAAATCATTTGCTCCCCGAGAAGAAAATATTAATAAATGTCAATTTATGTAATTAAAATAACCAATTAACCAAAAGTGGAGTTGACCAGTTTGGCTTCTGAGAGGCTCGCACATCAGGCACCGTTTGTGAATCGCGATTTCCTGTGTTAAAGTTCACCCGTACGATCTTTCTTCGAAGGTGCTCGGGACGAATTCAGCCGAAGCTTAAAGGACGCGAAGCTGCAGTACAAAGTGAGGAAGCCGCCGGTGATTTTGGATCTTCAAGATTCGGCGTATGCTGCCAGAGCGGTAATACACGAATTCACAGTGCGGAGAAGATTGTTCCAGTCCGTGATGACCATCGTAAAAGATGCTTGTCCTTCGTGTTTCTAAAAATCATTCTCGACGCCTGTGAGATACCACGACGAATATTTGAATGACATTGAGTTCGACAATATATATGTGTCGCCCTATTTCCGCAAGATAGACGCAAGAAGAAGGGCACGTGGTAGTATGACTCTGTTGCCGTTCAAGAAAATCGAGAGGAGAAAGTTTGTTGATCCTTACAGTGTGAAACCGAGCAAAACCGAAAGGTCTCATTTGACTGGACAGATAGTTAAATTGCTTCTTGAGCCTATCACGGCCAAAGTTTTCGTTATTTTGGATTGGTTATTTTATGAAGTGTTGATTTAATCAGAGGCACGCTTATATGGAGTACGCTCAGGTAGAATTCATTTCTACAAGTAGGATATAAATAGGGTAGATCATTTTAAGTATCAGTGGTTCACGATTATGAGTTGAAATGATAGATGATACATGCGCCACTCGAAAGTCTTAACACGTTGCTTTCGGCAGCCTTCTAATAGGCTTCATAGCATCGGCATTTATCGACTGGTTGCCTTATAAATCGGCGTTTTGTTATTTGGTTATCAACCGGCAGGCCACCGTTTTTCCCAAATCTATTAGAAGCGGTAGAAGTAGAAAGATTATTAGACAGATTCGCACGTATACTGTTGATAATAATAGCGCGTTATCTACTTTTTCAATGTGGACAGCGATGATGGCGATGAGAATATGTCGACTCCGAAATCGATAATATCTGGAATCTTGAACTGATGGTCTGTCGTACGTATCCGCTCGATTTACTGCGAGTGAGTAATTTGTTAAGACTATTTTAGAAAATTATGCACGAATGACATTGACGTGTTTATGGTTCTTTGCGTTTCGATCGTGTTTTCAATAGTACGTTGCGCTTTGGTCCAACGTTTCCTGAAACTCCCAAGTTTTTCATGCTTCTTCGGGGCAGACCTGAACAGCTTCGTGTCACAGTTGCACAATGAATAGTACGTGAAAATGGCATTTCCAGACCTACGCTCGAGAAATGAACCAGAATGTTGACGAAACATTGCAACACAATGCAATGTACTAGTGTCAGTGAAAGTCATTTGTGCAATTACTTACATATTTTATGTACAGGGCGAGTCTCCTAACATGACGACTTGAAATAACTCGTAAGTTATTCTTTGTACGAAAAAATGTTTCAAACGAAAGTGGCATGGTATCTAGGCTATCTAAAATATTAGACATTCCCTTTAAAAAACTGAACGTGGCCCTAGTATATCGTTAAAAAAGTAAGGTAATAAAAAATAAATTACAGCACTATGTACCCCTAGATATCATACAACTTTTGCTTCAAACATCTCTTCTTACAACGAATAATTTGCGAGTTATTTATATATAGTTATAACAATAGTATATAATAATGTAATGATACATATATATTTTGCAAAAGAATCTACAGTTCGCATGGTTCTAAAATAGTGTGTTTTTTCAGGCAGGTCACCACGACCTAAGTTTGGAAATTCGCGGAACGGGGGTGATCGCATCATTGATCAGAAACGCGATTCGCGGTTTCAACGTGAAGAAACGAATTAAAACCGTGGTTTCGAACAGCGCGTGCCTTCCTCGACCCACGAAACTACCCGCTTACGTAATCGTCAGGATCTACGGTACCTTCATCGCAGTTTTCCTCCTGATCTTCGCGTCCATCTACACTGAGAGATTACGTCGTGGCATTTGCTCGTTCTTTTATCGAAGA
>NW_022884863.1:0-17072 GCF_011952205.1 Bombus bifarius | reverse complement strand
AAAAATTGTGTTTTCCTTCTCGTTGTGCTGAGAATTCAATTTCTACAGGGTGGTTGGTAACTGGTGTTACAAGCGGAAACGGGGTGATTCTACGCGAAAAAAGAAGTCGAAAATATAGAATAAAAATTTTTCGTTCGAGGCTTTGTTTTCGAGAAAATCGACTTTGAATTTTCGGTCGGTACGCGTGCACTTTATCACGTCCCGTTATAACGGATCTCACTGTAGATCGTTGTCTCGATGGAAAAATTAAAAAAAATTTTATTCTATATTTTCGACTTCTTTTTTCGCGTAGAATCACCCCCCCCTTCCGCTTGTACCACTAGTTACTAACCACCCTGTATATCTACATGTCGTTCCTTTATCGTTTTACAAACTGTGTTCGATGGCGACGAAAAGAAATACGGTAGAGGCCTGTGAACGTTGCTGGAAATATTACAATAAAAATAAAACGTGTAATTATTGGAACAACAAGTTGCAAGAAGAATTGCACGAAAATAATTATTAGATAATTATTAAATTTCAACTTGGGCCCCTTTACTTTACATTTCGCTAGAATCTTCGCAAACTATTGGGCGTTTCATACGAAGCAAGCAAAGTAAACGAAGGTGGAGGAACTGTGTCGTTAATTAACAGAAATTAATCAGCCAGTAAACGAGGAAACAGCCGGCTGCTATCGACTATCGTCGTAACCGGTAATTTATAACTTTCAATTTCAAAGGCCAAGCAAACTATCCTCGGACGTCTTATTCCTCGGTTCAACGTGACACCCCTTCGACTCGGCTCGCATGCAAACTATGAATAATAATTACAACGTACGCATTAGCATCTAAATTGAAGCGGTTGTAGGATGCTTTTGGCGTTCGCGTCGCGCACCCGATAAAACGGTACAGCTTCTGCTGCACTCTATGTTCCACTTGCCAATTCATTTACCGGGGCAGCTTTACGATCGGCCACGGACAGCGCCGCCTACGATTTTCAAGAGAAAGAACAGATTCCAGCGGTTAAAGGGCGGCAGAGGCCGGAACGGCAGCCGAAGCGCTTTAAATTGGCCGCGTGGGCTTTTGACGATGATAAGTAGCTGGCTGCGGCTTGTACTCGTACGAACGTGCGCTCCACCTCTCTTCCACGAAACGTGCCAGAAGGAGACGCGGAAGGTAGGAGCAGAAGAGCGTAGACGAGGTTGCGCAGAACCTGGCAATGAATGAAGCGGGATGAAATTTGACAGAAACGAGAAACGTTGATCGAGCAGCATCAGGAAGCTGAAGACGATGGAAAGAAGCGTCTTTAAAGTATTCTCCGTGACCAGGAGGAAAATGAGAGGTTTACGACGAAAGGATGGCGTGGTCGAAGGAAAATAATTCTCTGCCTTGTCACAGTACAGTACAGTATGTTACAAGTGTAGCTGTTCATTGAAAGCAAGTTGTACTTTTTTTTCTAGTTAAGCTTTAAGCTTCTAATTAACTGTGTGCAAGCTTCCAACGAGTCACGCGAATCGTATTACTCAGTTGGACTGGGCAATTTAGTCTGAAAAATCGCTAATTTGCGTAATTGAAATCAAGCAACAACGAATATACACAAACCAGCGCGGGACAAATGCTTCTGTTATAAATTTGTCGAAAGAGGTAAAAATACATAAAAGTTAATGATTCATTGAAAAGGTATTGTTGAAGTATACATATAGTATACATATACATATGGCACAGATCGCTATTCGGATCTACACAGTGGAACTGCAGAAACACCACCCTTTGCCATACAGATACCCAGGAGCAGGACATCCCACCAAGAGAGCGATCGGAAGAAGAACGTTAAAGAGAGACAGAAGAAAAGCGGAACAAAAAAAAAAAGATAAACCAAACTAAAGTGAAACAAAAAAGAAAGAAGGAAAGAAAGAAAGAGGGGTAGAATGGAAGGGATAGGGAACGCTCGCAACATTGCGAGGAACGGCAACGTTGCACACACTACCAGTGGCCGGTCTGACAATGTGCGCCAGGGACCACCGCACAATACCTATCTTTCCTGGCCGACAGGGAAAGAAAGACGGAGAAGGAAGGGCAGGAGAAGAGGCACAGATCAGAAGGAATCGAGTCTTGCAGGAGAAAAAGAACGAACGCTTTTCTCTTCTCTTTACAACCTTTTCTCTCTCTCGCTCTTTCTACGTGTTTGCTTCCCTTTCTTCTCTATAGCTGGCGTTCGGGTATTTACAGTTACAGAGCAACGGAAGGTAGCAAGAAGCGTAGAGAGAAAGATAGATAAAGGAGGGGGAAGAAAGGAGGCAGCAGCGTGGAAACACGCGGCACGATAGACGTGCAGATGAAAATACAGATTACACACGCTTACGTATCTCGGGGCAGTAGCCGGGCGTCGAGTATCGGATAGCAAGGTTTTCCAGCCAATTAACCCCGGTGCCGCGGCCTCGCGGCCCGCCAGACTCGGGTAACTCTAGACGTGCGGACAATCCTCGTCGGCCACATGGTCCCCGGGGAACCACGGCCACGCAGACCTCCGTCGAACATTCGCCGACTGATGACCGCGTGTTTACGTTCCTCTCTCGGGAGGAAGCTGTTCCCTCTTTCGAGACTCCAGGCTCTCGCAATCAATCATTTTTTTTCTCCGCCATTCAAGAGCCATCGTCATCGATCGACCGGTTGATACGTTCGCGGTGAAATTCGACTTTCTTCCTCGTCTCCGTGTGTTCATCCTTTCTTTTCTTTTTTCTTTTTTTTTTTTTTTTGAACAGCTAACTGAATTGCAATTGATTATAGTACGGAATTAGTGATGCAGTATCGTGTTCCAAACTGAAGCGATTGGAGTAATTTGTAAGATAGGGGAATTTATAAACATGATACTAATAAGGCTCTTTCAAGTTTGCACGGTACATATATATATGAGATGACAAAGTATCGTGCGTGGTAATATACGTACGTGACAAATATTATGTATGATATTATTTTGTGTATATGAAACGTAAGAATATTATATGTGATGGAATATTGTATATATGAAATGGAGAAATATTATGCATGCTAATATATTGTATACATGAATTGAAAAAATACTATATATTATATCATATTGTGTATATGAAGTAAAAAAATACTATATGCGATATATTGTGTATATGAAATGAAAAAATATTATACATGATAACGTATCGTATTCGTGAAATGAAAAAACACTACATACGATAATATATCGTATACATGAATTGAAAAATATTATGTATGATATTATATTGTGCATACGAAATGCAAAAATATTATACATGATAGAACATCGCATATACGAAATAAAAAATATTATATGTGTAATATAACGTATATATGAAATGAAAAATATTATACGTGATAATATAACGTATACATGAAATGTAAAAATATTATACATGATAATATATCATATATATGAAATGAAAAATATTATGCATGGCAATATATCGCATATACAAAATGAAAAAAAATATTACACATGGTGATATATCATATATATGAAGTGACAAAAATGTCGGCTATTACAGAAAAGATGGCGGCGAATGTTAGGAAATTGCCTTTCTCCTACGTGCATCTTAGTTTCCTTATTAGGAAAATCGGGGAGACACCTTCTTTAGGACAGGCTCAATCAACTTTGGAGAAAATGCGTGACATAATTCTCAATTTCATTATTTCCTAAGCTTTGCGATTAATCTTTCAGCAATGGCTTCTATGGCTTTGTTGAAGAAGCCATTCCTGGTAGCTAGCCTGTTTAGCGCAATATCCGCTTTGGAAGCTTTTATTTGCATACGAAAGCACAATTCCACGCGTAATGTAAAACACGCTTTATCGTTCGCTGCTTGTCCTTCTGCAAAACGACAGAAAATAAAATTGCCTGCCCACTCTATTTGCGACAGCAGAAACAATACGAAAGAGATTGAATTTCAAATTTACAAAACCCTTCTTGAAATTTACGCTTGCGTCTGAAATTTTATCGAACAAACTGCTTCGTTAGTTAAATTATTCAAACCACCCTGTCTCTCAGATTTATTCTACGTTTAAAATAATACCACCGAGCCGATTGTGTGTCGTTAAAGACCAGCACACACTGCAAAAGTTCAGCGAACGAAGCGAGTCCTTGTCAAATTTCCTTTCACGTCTAAACATAAATTCCCACGAAGATCCACGGTCTAATAATTCCTTATTGAACCATTAAATACATAACACACAATTTTTTACTCGTTTGATCGCTCCCGAACACGTGCTTCTTAAACGTAAGCTAAAAAATTCATCGTGGACGCTTCGAGCCTTTCACGATCCGATTCTTATTTCACGATTGCATCTCGTCAGTTAAACAACGATTACGATCATTCACGAAGCTTAACAAGAACACCCGCATCACTGTCGTCGACATCAAAGCAACAGCGCCCCCGCTAACTGCTTGGCGTGTTTATGGTGGTAATACGAAGGGAGGAGAAAGCCCAGAGAGAAATTCGACGAGGCAACGCGTAATGGGAGTGAAGGGACAACGTTTAACCCCAATTTATGTTACTCCTACTTTTAATGTTTTCTTACAGCGCACGCGACACGAGGTTCGCGAGCAGATAACGGAGCAACATAACGGGATCTTATCAACGACGGTGGTCCCCGCGCCACGAGCTTGTAATATGTAGATATTGCCCACCACGAGAAACCCCATAAGACCCGGGGGGACCACTTACGGGAAAAAGGCAGAATTCCGTCGCTTTGCTCTCCTTCCCTCTCGCTGCTATACGAGCCTACACACATACGCACATACGTATACACATATACACAGAGACATCTCGAGAGCGACTCGTGAGTCGTGGGCTCGTGGCGTCAGCGCTTTCTTTTTCTCCTTTGTTTCTCTCTTTCTACGCCCCTTCTCTTTCCATGTCTCTTCCTTCGTCGTGCACCGTTGGCGGAAATTCGAGCACGCTTCGAAGACGTTTTTGACAGCGCGCTGTGTGCGCTTGCGCTCCCGAGATTAATTTATTTCCGAACAAAACTCGACCCTTTCGGCGCGCAACTTTTTCGCGGTGCGAGCAGACTTGTTTGTTGTCAATGCTCGATAAGGGAAACGCGTACATCCGCACGGTTTCACAATGCGTATATTAAATTAGCTGCGACTATTCGCGAAACAGGAAATAAGATTCGGCAGAGATCGAAGCCATTAGGTGGTAATGACGAAATCTGCAATCACTTAGTTGCCAACCCAATACAATTTAAGCATGTTCAGACGTTTAGTGAGATTGTATACTATATATTATATTATATTGTGTATATGAAATGTAAAAATATTATATGTGATAGTATATCGTATATACGAAATGAGAAATATTGTACGTGGTAATATAATGTACACAAGAAATGAAAAAAAATTATATATTACAATATTAATATTGGTCAAACAAAATCGTCCAATGAGTTGTTATTATCAGTTACTATTATTGCCATTAGCAGAGTATTTTCTGACATTTAGTGGACGAAACGAATTTCTGGCAAATTTCTCATCTCTCGTCTCTCCAGTCATATTCACGGAATTGTCAATTCCCATGAACGTCTACGGTGTAACAACTATCGTTAACATAGGAAGAAACAATGTTGCACTATTTTTATTCGGATTTTGCAGAAAATAATCGTGTTCGTCGAATTAATCATAAATCAATCACGTTCATTAGATTTCAAATTCATTTTTGGACGAATCAGAGCCGGAAGAAATTTACCTTCAAAACCAGATTTGAGACAAGTTTCAAAAAGAACAAATCTGGAATACAATGTTGCGTACACGTGATATGGAAGTAAAGCTCAGGGTTGAATTCCAACTAGAAGACACTCGATTTGGACACTTGCAGGGACCGAAGTCGCTTCAGTCAGAAGCAAATTCTGATGCAAGAAATCTGATATCCAGAAACCATCCGCTCGACAAATTAATCAGTCAACTGCGCTCGACGCGTATACACGTCCATCCAAACGCTTACTTCGGTGCGGTTGACGAGTATACTCGTCGTTGCTTGATTTTAATTACGCACCTCGCAAGGGATTTTTCAAACTAAATTCCACATTTTAGCGTTTAGCGATCATATCATATTGAATGATACACGGTAAAAATTCTAAAAACGTATGGCAAGTTGTACAAAACCAAGGAACTGGTTAATTGTGGTTCGATAAACAGAGTGCAGGACTCCTGTACACTTTGACAAGTGCCAGTCATTTTGACTGCTATTGTTATAAGTAGCCTTGACACAAAATTATTTTCTGTTTGAATACATAAAAAACAAAATAAAATTCATTAAATTATTCCTTCAGTTATGGTTGCGAAAGTCATTACATCATTGCGGAAACAAATATAACACGAAGTAGGAATTTTAAAATAAAATTGTAAAACCAAATTGAAAGAATTGTAAAATCCATCGAAATTCCACCTGCTAAAATCCACTAAAAAAAAGGAAAACTGCCCACCACATTGGCGTCGCGCGTGCGTCATTAGCAGAACGCAGAATCGTTTGTCATTCGCGTTATGATGCGAACAGATCCGTTCGCCTCGCCAGTGAAATCGAATAAACGCACACGCTCTATTTGACAAGAGATTGGCGGAGCGTGGGCAGACGAAGCGAGATGAGTATCTGTGGCGTGTTGCGTGTGGATGTTGCGCGCGTCAGAAACGGCCCTGGACTGTACAGAATTATTTCCTTACGTAGGTAAAAGTGGTGGGAAAAAGTTCGCGCCACACGTACGCCGGGTCTCGTTTTCTACAGGTTACACGCGTGTGTGCTCGCGGCCACGACATGCGACTCGCCAGATAAACGAATAGGTTGTTGCGGTAGGTACCGGCTGCAAAGTGCAAGAAACTCGATCCGACTGGCGCTCTAATCGGCCGAATTCCAACAGCGGCAGTATCTATTGGAAAGGAAAAGCCACGGTAAACGAGCTTCTCCACCTTCTATCTCGCATTGACCTCGTATCTGGTCGGGTTATTCTAAGAGTCGACGCCACTTCGTCTTCTCATTGCAGCCTTACGGATATTTAACGAAATACGTTTTGTAATTATTTCGAAGCTAGCAATTAGCGTGGCTTAACTACCATCACGCAACTACTACCACCACGCCTGCCACTTACTACGTCACTTTCAGCCTCTTCCTACATCCTACTTCTAAAACTAAAACAGCAAAACCTACATAACCTGCAAGGCAATGTGGCAGAGGAAAAAAGAAAAGGAGAAAACAGCTGACCTCTCTGCTAATTTCATAATCGGTTAGCCCCGCACTAACAAAGTCTACATGTGCAGCATTGCAACGTTCAAGCGATAGGTAAACTGCATCAATCAGGTACTGGACCTACGCAAAGGAGCCAGCGGGCTCGAGTGGTTTGCAGCAAAGCAGGGGCGTGTATCCTTCAGCGAGGATGGTCTGGGCCGACCCGGCGTCCCTAATCCCATCCATTTTGCTCTGACTTATTTCGTCGACGCTTGCCGGCGGATTTGCGTCATTAGAAACGGACCAGAGGCCGACACTCTCCTTTATACCAACGATTTTTTCAGATTTTTCGCGCGAAAATATTCTCCCTCTTTTATATCTATTTCACGCGTTCACAGCTTGCAGGTCGGGCGGATGAAAAGCCGCGTGAAAAGGAAGAGCGTAGCGTATCGGAAGCGATACAACGAACGTCTGTCTACGAACTTTCGGCAACCGACAGAGCAGCGTTTGTCCGAGCTGGAACAGTAGGTTGCGCTTTCATCGCGTTTCTTGCGAAATTAACGCCACGTGACGCCAACTTTCTCACTTGAAATATCGCGCTTCCACGGATCAATCGCATCCTTTTACGTACAAACTTCTAATAATAATAATAATTGCATCGTATTCATTTTTCTCGGCTTCGTATATTGGCTTGGCAACTAAGTGATTAGTTGCCATGCGTAATATTATTACGTAGAGTGCGAACAATTTATAGAAAATTTATAAGACATAAATACGTACAATAATGTATCAAATATCCAGAGTATAATGGTTTTTCTAACACTTCATAGGTAGACGAAATTTCTATACCAGTTTTTGTATTTTCTGTTATATTCACGGACAAGTGAGTTTGCACAGAAATCCACGGTTTAACGATTAGACTGAGATATTGATGAGATAAGATGAAACATCTCGAAGTTTACGTGATGACGTTGACACTGCACATGTATAAATTTTATATAATATATATATATGAAAAAATGTTATACGTTATATGTAAACATATCTCTTCTACTATTGGGATTAGGTTAGGTTGACAGTGATGGCGGTCAGGCGACCCAGGGCCGCCACTAGCAGGAGGGGTGGCGCTAGGGGCAATGGCCTCCTCTAGCGCCAAATTAATTAGTTAGAAAATGCTACCGCAACAGCAGAATGTCCACGAGGATTCCTCTACGTAAAAAGAAAAAAAGAAAAGGTTAGGTTGGCATTAGGTGGTAATGACAAAATCCGCAATCACTTAGTTTCCATGGAAATATGAAACTGAAGCAAAGTTGGAAATCCGAGCGCGTAATTAACACGCTCGCGACGAGTTTCTAAGCTGAGTGTCGCTGTCTTTTTCTGCGTCTTCGTCATTGTCGTCATCGTCGTCGTAAAGAGGCGGTGCTCTTTCGGCCAGCGTGCTCTGCTTCACCCTCTCCACGGTTACGAGGGCCTCTTTCGTAGGTATTATTAGTGTAAAAGCCTCACACGTAGTGTCGGCGCCCTTTAATCTCACTCGGACGAACGGAGCCGACGCAACGTGCGTGAATGTACAGCATTGTGGTCTCGCTGTCTCAGATAGGGGGATTTCAGCTTTCAGCTGCCACAAATTAAGACGCGATTATAAAATAGTACGATGCTGCCGCTTCTTCCATCCTTTGCTCTTCCTGGCTTCTCGCTTCTATCTTTCATCTCGGTTAGTTTCCCGACCTTTTCGCTGTAGCTTGGGCAACTTCAAAACGAAGAAAATTGGCTCGAGATAAATGGCACTTTGTGTTCGAGCGATATAACGAACTTTGTCGAGCTTCGCTTCTTACTCCGCGTGAATTTCACATCGTGAGTCAAGGGTTGTAAGTTTAAAGCTGTGAGTAATCCAACATGGCTGCTCCTAATTTTTAATGTCGTACTATTGGGCTGGCAACTAAGTGATTGCGGATTTTGTAATGCTAATGTAATGTTTCCTTTTTCAATTACTTTTAGCTGATTATTAACCTTTCACACTGCCACGTTTAATAACATCGTAAACTAATCGATCGATAAGACCCATTCACTTCGGCGCAAATTTTTATTTGACATTTTTATTCGATCATTTACCGGTCTGTGAATATTTATTGCCTGCAGAAAAAAGTATATCTTTCTTCGAAATACTTTTCTACAACCTTCCAATCTTTCGTGTTTCCCTTTGCAAAATAAGTTCAATCCTAACCTAAAAATCCAACATCGAGAAAATTCCTCGACCTTTCTTATACCACTCGTCAACGATGCTTGACACTGTCAAAGACGACCGCAAGACTCGCATAATGTACAATAAACAACACGAACAACTAAAATAAAAAAATTACATTTCAACTTACAGATTACACGTTTGCGTCCGAAGAACATGCCAATAGTCAGCCATTTGTGAAAGGAATTACGAAGTGAAAAACATTCGTAAAACTCGCTTGGCTCTTACCGTTGTAGCGTGAGAACCGTCGGCTGACAGTGTCGCACCAAACGGAATCTAAAGTCCCGATCGAAGTTCGTGCAAAGTGCTGTTCACGAGCGCATTCTACCTGTTCCCCTTTAAACTTCAAACAGCCTGAAATTACCAGCACGAATTGCGTAACGAATGTCTTCTCGTGCTTGCCATCCAAGAGGCGAAAAAAGTATTTTATAAGGAGCCAACAGGCACGCAGAAACGTCAGTCGACCGCTGCTTATGCGGAAATATGATCGCGTGGCTGTGCATAAGCGAACGATTGTGTATAGGAGGAGGTGGTGCAGGAGGTCGAGGTCGTTGCCTGTAACTGAATCATCCTCGAGGACGGTAAACAAATTGGAGTAAGTGGAGTCTCGTCGCGATGATGCATGCGCACGTGCGCGCGTGCGCGCGCACCACACAGGTACACGTACGATGAGATCGCGTCGTACAGTCGATCGATGCGTGTTCGAGCGCAGCGTAAACGCCGTCTTTGCGTATTTCCGGTTCGCGGCTGTCCACCGCCACCGCCAAGCAGGATCAAGGTCGCGCATTTTGTATGCAAATTCGTTATTATTCTCGCGAACGCGTTCACAAATTTGTTCAGCATCGGGTCGCACGGAAAGTTCTTTCCGATTTACATTTCCACTCGATATACATTTATCGATGTATATAGATGTCCTTTCGTTTCACAACGTTTTTCAATCTTTCACGCAATTCGAATATTTCATTCTTCCAGAAGCTGTCAGGTTTTTCGGCGTGAAGCTTCTCCATATGATTTTTTACGTCGACCAAATTCCTCAAAAGTCGGAACGAAGTTTCCGGCCGAGTCGATATATTTGCATTTGTCTAATTACCGACTGAGTATGAGCAAACCATTGATAGGATGATATACTAGATGCGAAAGTAAGTCAGAAACGTAGAATAAAATTTGTGCGCTTGAGGCTTCAGGTTAAATAGAAACACCGAATGGCGGTGATTGGATTTAAAAATTCTCATTACTTTTCCAATTTCCTCAATTCTCCAGCGGCGTTAGAACGAAGAATAATATCATAAGAATTCCGTGTTATGCGGTGGAAGCTTGTAATTGGCTTCTGCTTGTTGTATATAATTATTGTATCTATTGTGTTTTCTATTATTGTACATTAAATGTATACTGTATATAATGTATGCTAATTATTGTGTACATATTTTATATTAAATATATGTTGCTCATGATGTATATGTTTAATACAACATGTACGCATACAATGCATATGTAATGTATATTAGTGTACACAACAATTATTTATATTAAATGTATGTTGCATATGATGTATATATATAACATAATATAACATGTACACATATAATACATATATAATGTATACTAGTGCACACAATAATTATCATATACATAATATTGCATATAATTATTGAACATAATGTACATCAAATATATACCATATATGATATATATGTATATAACGTGTACATATAATGTGTATTAATGTACACCAATGTACACAATAATTATCGTACACATAATTTTGCATATAATTGCTGCACGTATTGTACATCAAATATATATTGTATATGATATGTGTATATATAATGTACATTAATGTATACCAATGTACACAATAATTATTGTGTATGTAATATCGCATATAACTATTGCACACAATGTACCTCAGATATATATTGTATATAATATATATGTATACAATGTGTGTATTAATGTATACCAATGTATAATTAATTGTTTGTTCTAATTTTTGCGTAATGTTGTTACACTATCGACGACTTAATCGAACGAAAAGCTGGTCGTTCGCAACGAAATACGAACACACCGCTCTACAAGATGCTCGCGGCAGACGATTCATTTCCATTCGATAAGAGAAAAACGATCACAAAGACGAAAAATTATGCGAAATAGTTAATTATTACATGACCCAAGGGTGTCCCGTGGTTTGGCCTGCGGAACGAGTATATGCGTGCGAGTATGCAGGCAGAGGAATCGTAAGGGCAGTGGCCGTGACTGACTGACTCATCCGTCATGAACGCGGGGCGCACTGCACGGCGAGCGGCTCTCCTTTTCAGGCCGACGCGACGCGGCGCGACGAGAAAAGTGGGCGTCGACCCCGAACAACGCGCCTCTTTTTCTCCCCTCTTGTGTCGATAACGCCCGGCCGCTACTCGCCACTTCTCACCGATACCGTCTCTCGCACCGCCACCTATTCTGCAACCGCGTAAACGATAAAACAGCGGCGCGATCGCCTCCGCTTTATTCGCGCCGCGATCGCCTTGGGTGGCGACCGGCAAGTTTGTCTCTCGCGGAGGTACACTACCGGTCGAAAGTTTCCAGCTGCTGCGTACATCTTACGCATGAACCAACTACGATCGTCAAATCGTCGTGCCCACTTTGCCTATGTGCAATCCGATACAGTTTAAAGGAAAACGACAGTCGACTATTTCGATATCTCGCAGACAGATTTTTCGCCAGTGTTTTATTTCTATGCGAGTGAAGCAACTTTCTAACGATTGACATTTAATGGGGCTGTTAGCTGGAAGCAGTTCAGAGCCGAGAGGCGACGATTAAATAAACAAAAATAATTTCGAAATTTCGACCAACAGCGTGTCTCCTTTCGTTAACTAACCGAGTTCCTCTAACTTGCAGCGAAACCATCGTTTCGATACATTTCTCGATTATATATTTCCTCTTCAAGCGATATATCGAGGCTCCTTTCAAAAGAATTCCACCAATCTGCTTGCTCGGTGTATATCGGTCAATGTTGGTAGCGTGATCGTCGAGAAAAACTGACCGCGATTATAATAAAACACGTGCATTACTTTCAATTGCTTTGGCTCACTGAAGATACCTAATATGTAGGTATATCTGTAATAACAGGCGAATCGAGTGTCAGTTCTCGAGAACGTTTTGCTCGAGCTAGTCTCTCCCTCTCTGGGTGGTCACACACGAGCAGTTTCCACGTCATGGATGCACCGGGTTATCTGGACGAAGTAGAGTTGATGGTTTGAGCGAACGTAACTCTCAAACGATCGTCAACATTCGGAGAAGTATCATCCACGGAGTTTTTGTTCCCATTTACTACACTGACACGTCCTTTCTTTTTTTTAGTTAAAAATAGAATGGAACAAAGCACCAGATATTAGAACACCGAGCGCTGTGTTATGTAAAATGTGTAAAACAATTATTCGAATTTACTGTCCATAAAAAATTGGAAATACGTGTTTCTCGTTTATTTTTTAATTCATACGAATACTATTAAACGTGTATATTATATAAACTGTACGAAATACTTTGCACGTATAATACGATACACTTTGCACGTATAATACGAGTATTATTGATTGCGGATTTTGTTATTAAGTGGTAATGACAAAATCCGCAATCACTTAGTTGCCAAGCCAATATATGTACGTCATACTCTTATTAATAGTCTTCAACGAATATTGTGGAAATACGATGCATCTTATGATATTTAATAAATATTGAACTTACTTAATTACCAGCATATGAATACGATGTAAGTGCAGCGAAGTGGCAACGAACGAGTACCGATTGCTGATATTATGCAAACGTTATATGGCAACCGTGAAAGTACCATGTGAATGTTATGTCAATATTAATGGACGAGTAGATGGCGTAAGAATACAATTACTATGATAGCGAACGTGTATTATGTACAGCGCATAGTATAGGAAACGTGAACGATGAATGAAATTTTGAAATAAGACGAGTGATTTGCGACAATCTTCAGGAGTGTTATTAACATATTACCGGCGCGGCAAATTAACGTGAATAAATGGTAATTCCGATGCAATTTTGCATTTCATTGCTGCAGGCGTATATTTATACGTGGCATCGTACAAGGGAAATTAATGAAGAAGGGAAAACACGAAGTTAAATTGCGATATCTCATAAGCACTTAAGAAAATTTATTTACGAACATTAATTTTCACGGTAGATTAACGCGGATACGTGAAAATTCCCGTGGAATCCTTCACTCCGTAACGTAATTACGTATCCATGCGCGGTGTTACACGGAATAAATGAATACAAAGGGGCAATATATGAATAAATTACGATACTCTTCTAGATAGTCAGCAATCCCTTTGTTGCTGTAACCGTTTTCGTAACAAATCAACGAATGTATATTTTCTACTTATATTATCGGTTCTTCGAAAGTATCTATTTTTATTTTATAATTAATGCTACCAAAATAAACGAATGCACCGTTATACATGCGTGCGTCAGGAACAAAGTCGTACGTTGGAATTTGAAGATAAGTTATATTATCAGAGTGACAAATAAATTTAAGTAATACGTACATGCCAACGTATCGTTAAATTTTCCTTTCTTTTGTAGTTAAACAATGCAATATAAAGAAAAAATATATATATATATTTTATTGTATTATATTATAATTAATTATATATAATTAGAACCATATATATATATGGTTTTTAAAGGATGCAAAGTAACTTAGGTTTTTTATGAAAAAATAATGCTTTCGAAATTTTTGTACATATGTATTAGTATATTTTTCGTTTGATATGAACCCTTTTTTGTTCGAAGCATTTTGTTTAAATTGTCAGAACCAAATCAGATATTGTTTATGTTTATGCTTGTGTCTATGTTTGTGCCTATGTTTGTGCCTATGTTTGAGTCTATTTTATATCCATTTTGTGTCTATTTTGTGTCTATTTTGTGTTTATGTTTGTGCCTATGTTTATGTTTATGTCAATGTTTATGTTTGGGTCTATGTTTATGTTTATGTCTAATGTTTATATTTATGTTTGGGTCTATGTGTATGTTTATGTCTAATGTTTATGTTTATGTTTACGTCAATGTTTATGTTTGGGTCTATGTTTATGTTTATATCTAATGTTTATATCTATGTTTATGTCTAATGTTTACATCTATGTTAATGTCTAATGTTTATGTTTATGTCTAATGTTTATGTTTGGGTCTATGTTTATGTTTATGTCTAATGTTTATGTTTATGTCTAATGTTTATGTTTGGGTCTATGTTTATGTTTATATCTAATGTTTATATCTATGTTTACGTCAATGCTTATGTTTATGTTTGGGTCTATGTTTATGTTTATGTTTGGGTCTATGTTTATGTTTGGGTCTATGTTTATGTTTACGTCAATGTTTATGTTTGGGTCTATGTTTATGTTTATGTCTAATGTTTATGTTTGGGTCTATGTTTATGTTTATGTCTAATGTTTATATCTATGTTTATGTCTAATGTTTATGTTTATGTTTGGGTCTATGTTTATGTTTATGTCTAATGTTTATATCTATGTTTATGTCTAATGTTTATGTTTATGTTTGGGTCTATGTTTATGTTTATGTCTAATGTTTATGTTTATGTCTAATGTTTATGTTTATGTTTGGGTCTATGTTTATGTTTGTGTCTATTTTTATGTTTGTATCTATATTTGTGTCTATGCTTATATCTATATTTATGTTTATAATTCGCCCAACACCCTTCAGGCCCACGATACTACACATATATAAAATTATAGATAACTAAGTTATATAATAATTCTATACATATATAGAAAAGATATTATACCGTCATTCGCAACAATATCTTAGACAGAAATCATAAAAATGGCAAACGTGTAACTCATAAAATTCTACAATCTTTTGAGCCAAATTTCTTTAACGAAACAGCATACGTTTCTTAATTTTATTCCACCAATGGAATAGTAAAGTAGAAGAGAATAGCAGCTTTGATAGATCCATCGAAAAGCAGAAGTATAAGAGAGAAATGACGAACGATAGAGAAAACACCATGGTGAAATAAGTCTTTTTTTCTTTTCTTTTTAAGTTCATTAAGTTATCGTGAATATGTGGAGCTGTTGAAGAAACTAGTTCCCAACGGAAAGCAGAAGAAATTGTTAATTGGAATCCTCGGAAGAAACGTGAAAATAGAAGAGGTGTTTTACTTTACGATAGTTCCAGATAATCTCACCGTCTATATGGCGATTCGATAGAACTCGTTTCTTCAATGAAATGAGTGCCAGCGATTTATGTACGCTCTTCGTTCCTCTGCATTTACATAAAGAAACGAGTTGTTCAGAGATACATAATTTGTTTCCAGATTACGTTGTATCGAAAATTATTATCGCGAATGATAATACTTGATTATACATGCTTCGAGAAAGTAAGAAATCTTTCGACAGACAACGTCTCGGCATTATCCTTGGCTAGATAATAATTCTGATAATTATTGGAGAATGAGACTATCAAGAAATAAGTATGTTACTTTGGTCTATCAACTACTGCAATTGTATTTATCTATTCAGAAGAGTAAACTAAATTTCGGTTTTTTATTTTTGCTAAATGAAAATTTCAACTGTACTTGCGCTTAAATATAAAAAGATTTCTTAGTCCAAAAAAAAAAAAAAAAAAAAAAAAATAGTGCAACAGTGATACGAGAATAAAACCGTAACAAAAGAAGACAGTTTACAAAGCAGACAGTGTTACAATATTAAATGTATTTGTATAGGCATTTGATATAGGCAACGATGATCTTATCTTCTAAATGCTTATTTCGCTTCAGATTACAACGACACTGTGTTTCATTTGCAAAGTTCAGTTTTCGTTATTGCACGCCATACTACGCGGAATAAATACGCTTACGTAAATACAACTGGAATATTCCTCGAACGAATTGCCAAATACGTAAACGTTACCTTTATCATGTGCATTCGTAATTCTATTTGTGCACTGCGTTCTTCCTAGAATTCCAACACGAATACTTCGTCTAAGCTTCATGAAACAAAAGCGAAAAATCAATATACCAAGAGCGAAAGAGTAAAAACAATATATATTGGCTTGGCAACTAAGTGGTTGCGGCTTTGGCGGCCATTAGGTGGTAATGGCGAAAGCCGCAATCACTTAGTTGCCACGCCAATATATTCGTTAGAGAAACAACGAGAATAACCTCGCTTTTAACCTCGTCACCAGTTATCCGATTAATTTCCCTTTATCATAAATGGAATCTTATAATGCCTCGAAAGAGATGATCCCCTTCGATGTTTCATTAAAATTAGTCTAATCGTTGTGCTATCGAGAAAGAAACTCGTTTGAAGAACCTTCCACACATGTTCTGCGGTAAAATGACTTTGATTTAAATTATTCCCTTAAGGTGGCTACCTTGTACACGAACCTGTGTCGTTTCCCTGACATACGCTATCTTTCTCATCTAAATGAATTACTCTGTCCAAGCAGCTACCTTCGTTAATATATTTACCAGTAGCGTCCCAACGGTATTTCTCAGTCGTTGCATTCGTTCCATCGGAGAGTCAGATGAAAGCGGAGATTACGAGAAGGCTAGACAAGGAGACAGCGAGCTGAAACGTGGAACGAGTGACAGAAAGTGTTCGAAGT
>NW_022884862.1:0-17497 GCF_011952205.1 Bombus bifarius | reverse complement strand
CTTTTCCCATTGGTGTTGGAGCGTTCGTTTGATCGCCGTTTGTCCTTGTTTGCAAGAAGTCTATTAGGTGCTTGTATGACGGTAACTTCTTGTCTGGTAAGGTGCGTTGCCATTTGCGAATGATGGCTGGGGGTAACTTTGATGTAAGTAATTTGAGAAGAACGGTGTCGGATGTGATTGGGTCACCGAGGTTCTCTAACGCTTGGATGTTTATCTTGAACGTCTCGAGAAAGTCGTCTATGGCTTCGGGTGTCTCTTTAACTATTTTTGGATAGTCCAAAAGCAAGTCGAGGTGGCGCATGCAGATTTGACGGTGGCAGTCGAATTTTTCTTTGAGTACGTCAACGGCGATGGCATAGTTTGACTCGGTGATGGCTAGCGATTGTATACTTCGCGCGGCCCTCCCAGTCAAGGCTGATCGGAGGTGATAGAATTTTTGGACTGGTGTTAGTTGTTTGTTTTGATCTATCGTTGACGAGAAGGAATCGTAAAATGACTGCCAATTCTCGAGCGTACCATCAAATGTGGGTATTCGAATCTCCGGCAGTTTAAGCGAAGCAGACTCGCGACCGGCAGCTGATTCGTCGTTTGTCGATTGTGACGTCGCAATTAGTCGTAGGTTGCTCAGTTGAGTAGTTAATCGGAGTTCTAATTTCTCGTACTCGTCGGCTATCTCGAGGCCGCGCTCGATCTCTTCCTCGTCTATGCTTACAATCTCGTTTTGGATGGCGCGGAGCTCCGTCTCGTATGTTTCCAGACGATTTTTGATTTGAATTAGCTCGTTCTCTCGCGGACAGCCGGATTGTTCAATTTCGTCTAGTTTTTTCGATAAGCGTGTAAAGTGGCCGATACAATAACCCCGGCGTCGACGCAAGGCGGTAAGCTCGTTTCCGGTGGCCATTATTCGTTAGATAATTGAGAGTGGAATGGTTACAACTTACTTCTGTTGAAGATTGTCCAGTTGCGGCAGGAGGTTGCGTGGTTGCGTGGTTGCGTGGTTGCGTGGTTGCGTGGTTGCGTTTTAACCACCGAATAATACCTCTTCAAGGGTGACGATCCTTGACGTTACTGACCTCGCTGGGGGGGGTAACGCTTCCGCTGCTGGTTATGTTGGATTCACGTGGCACTGTATGATAGTGGGTGTCACTGGTATGCGCTTTTCACTCGAATCCGGCTCGAAGGACCAAATGTTTCGACCGGATGGGTGACAAAACTATCCACTGCCACTGATGATCCGGCTCGAAGGACCAATGTTACGACCGATCGCGGAGAGACGCGGTCGCGAGGAAAACGCGTCAGCGAGAGGCGTAAATTCTCGCTACGATTCGGTGAATGGACGCCGCGAAGTAGTCGTTCCCCTGTTTCGGTTAAGATAACAGAGGTGATTGAATGAATATGACACAGTATAGTAAGTTATATTTCACCGTTTATTCCACAACTTATAACGAGGATAGTTACACTGGTGCGTATGTACGAGATGAGTGAGTGACTGATCTGCGGGTGTGTATACCCGCTCGAAGGATGTTGACCGTTCGAAGGATGTAGAATCAGTGTTTCTTGGGAGACGATGCTGTCTCGGAGGAAGGCTAAGGATCAGTCTCTAGCGCACGGGACCATCGGATTTGTTGGTGAAGATTTTGGCTAAAAGAGTGAGGGAAATAGGCTTCGTTGTTAATTGGTTAAACGAAGGTTGGTGGATTAGGAAGGGTCTTAGCTGCCCTTGATAGAAAGTTGTTATTAGGAAGCATCGTACGTGGAAAAACCCAACTTTCCCTTGCCAAGCCGTAGTAAACAATAGTCTTTAGAAACTGATTTAGAAAAGGACATTTGTTGGGTCTGAAGGACCTTAACGAGCAAATTACTCGGGTTTATGACGGGTACTTAGGCTATTGAGGGTACGCCGTACGGAAGAGCCGACATCTGGTGTCCGTCTGGCCCGCGGTGTGTGACCTGGGCCAGCCAGAGAGTCGCGCGGCGTAACATATGGTATAACGTTATAACGTATTACGTTATATGGTGTAACATTATAACGTACTACGTTATATGGTATATCGTTATAACGTATTACGTTATATGGTATAACGTTATAACGTATTACGTTATATGGTATAACGTTATAACGTATTACGTTATATGGTATAACGTTATAACGTATTACGTTATATGGTATATCGTTATAACGTATTACGTTATATGGTAGAACGTTATACCGTATTACGTTATATTCTATAACGAAATGACGTTTTACGTTATATGGTATTACGTTATAACGTATTACGGTATATGGTATTACGTTATAACGTATTAAGTTATATGGTATAACGTCATAACGTATTACGTTATATGGTATTACGTTATCACGTATTACGTTACATGGTATAACGTTATAACGTATTACGTTATATGGTATAACGTTTTAACGTATTACGTTATATGGTATAACGTTATCACGTATTACGTTATATGGTGTAACGTTATAACGTATTACGTTATATGGTATTACGTTATACCGTATTACGTTATATTGTATAACGAAATGACGTTTTACGTTATATGGTCTTACGTTATAACGTATTACGTTATATGGTATTACGTTATAACGTATTACGTTATATGGTATAACGTTGTAACGTATTACGTTATATGGTATAACGTTATAACGTATTACGTTATATGGTATTACGTTATAACGTATTACGTTATGTGGTATTACGTTATAACGTATAACGTTATATGGTATAACATTTTAACGTATTACGTTATAAGGCATTAAGTTATATCGTATTACGTTATATGGTATAACGTTATAACATATTACGTTATATGGTATAACGTTATAACATATTACGTTATATGGTATAACGTTTTAACGAATTACGTTATATGGCATTACGTTATAACGTATTACGTTATATGGTATATCGTTATAACGTATTACGTTATATGGTATAACGTTAAACCGTATTACGTTATATGGTATAACGAAATGACGTTTTACGTTATATGGTATTACGTTATAACGTATTACGTTATATGGTATTACGTTATAACGTATTACGTTATGTGGTATAACGTTTTAACGTATTACGTTATATGGAATAACGTTATACCGTATTACGTAATATGGTATAACGAAATGACGTATTACGTTATATGGTATTACGTTATAACGTATTACGTTATATGGTATGACGTTATAACATATTACGTTATATGGTATAACGTTTTAACGTATTACGTTATATGGTATAACGTTATAACGTATTACGTTATATGGTATAAGGCTATCACGTATTACGTTATATGGTATAACGATTTAACGTATTACGTTATATGGTATAACGTTATCACGTATTACGTTATATGGTATTACGTTATCACGTATTACGTTATATGGTATAACGTTATAACGTATTACGTTATATGGTATTACGTTATCACGTATTACGTTATATGGTATAACGTTATAACGTATTACGTTATATGGTATAACGTTATAACGTATTACGTTATATGGTATTACGTTATTACGTATTACGTTATATGGTATGACGTTATAACGTATTACGTTATATGGTATAACGTTATAACGTATTACGTTATATGGTATAACGTTATAACGAATTACGTTATATGGCATTACGTTATAACGTATTACGTTATATGGTATAACGTTATAACGTATTACGTTATATGGTATAACGTTATAACGTATTACGTTATATGGTATAACGTCATAACGTATTACGTTATATGGTATTACGTTATCACGTATTACGTTATATGGTATAACGTTATAATGTATTACGTTATATGGTATAACGTTATAACGTATTACGTTATATGGAATAACGTTATACCGTATTACTTTATATGGTATAAGGCTATCACGTATTACGTTATATGGTATAACGATTTAACGTATTACGTTATATGGTATAACGTTATCACGTATTACGTTATATGGTATTACGTTATCACGTATTACGTTATATGGTATCACGTTATAAGGTATTACGTTATATGCTATAACGTTATAACGTATTACGTTATATGGTATAACGTTATAACGTATTACGTTATATGGTATAACGTTATAACGTATTACGTTATGTGGTATAGCGTTATAACGAATTACGTTATATGGTATAACGTTATAACGTATTACGTTATATGGTATAACGTTATAACTTATTACGTTATATGGTATAACTATATAACGTATTACGTTATATGTCATTACGTTATAACGTATTACGTTATATGGTGTAACGTTATACCGTACTATGTTTTATGGTATAACGAAATGACGTTTTACG
Organism: Bombus bifarius; assembly: GCF_011952205.1. Lineage (NCBI taxonomy): Eukaryota > Metazoa > Arthropoda > Insecta > Hymenoptera > Apidae > Bombus > Bombus bifarius. Next base: position 13,178 of record NW_022884862.1, on the reverse strand, counting down.
TTATATGTTATAACGTTATAACGTATCACGTTATACGGTATATCGAAATGACGATTTACGTTGTATGGTATAACGTTATAACGTATTACGTTATATGGTATTACATTATAACGTATTACGTTATATTGTATAACATTCTAACATATTACGTTATATGGTATAACGTTATACCGTATTACGTTATATGGTATAACGAAATGACGTTCTACGTTATATGGTATTACGTTCTAACGTAATACGTTATATGGTATAACGAAATGACGTTTCACGTTATATGGTATTATGTTATTACGTATTACGTTATATGGTATAACGTTATAACGTATTACGTTATATGGTATATCGTTATAACGTATTACGTTATATGGTATATCGTTATAACGTATTACGTTATATGGTATAACGTTATACCGTATTACGTTATATGGTATAACGAAATGACGTTTTACGTTATATGGTATTACGTTATAACGTATTACATTATATGGTATTACGATATAGCGTATTACGTTATATTGTATATCGTTCTAACATATTACGTTATATGGTATAACGTTATACCGTATTACGTTATATGGTATAACGAAATGACGTTTTACGTTATATGGTATTACGTTCTAACGTAGTACGTTATATGGTATAACGTTATAACGTATTACGTTATATGGTATATCGTTATAACGTATTACGTTATATGGTATAACGTTATACCGTATTACGTTATATGGTATAACGAAATGACGTTTTACGTTATATGGTATTACGTTATAACGTATTACGTTATATGGTATTACGTTATAACGTATTACGTTATGTGGTATAACGTTTTAACGTATTACGTTATATGGTATAACGTTATAACGTATTACGTTATATGGTATATCGTTATAACGTATTACGTTATATGGTAGAACGTTATACCGTATTACGTTATATTGTATAACGAAATGACGTTTTACGTTATATGGTATTACGTTATAACGTATTACGTTATATGGTATAACGTCATAACGTATTACGTTATATGGTATTACGTTATCACGTATTACGTTATATGGTATAACGTTATAACGTATTACGTTATATGGTATAACGTTTTAACGTATTACGTTATATGGTATAACGTTATCACGTATTACGTTATATGGTATAACGTTATAACGTATTACGTTATATGGTATAACGTTATACCTTATTACGTTATGTGGTATAACGACATGACGTTTTACGTTATATGGTATTACGTTATAACGTATTACGTTATATGGTATAAGGTTATCACGTATTACGTTATATGGCATTACGTTATAACGTATTACGTTATATGGTATAACGAAATGACGTTTTACGTTATATGGTATAACGTTATACCTTATTACGTTATTTGGTATAACGAAATGACGTTTTACGTTATATGGTATTACGTTATAACGTATTACGTTATATGGAATTACGTTATAACGTATTACGTTATATGGTATAACGTTATAACGTATTACGTTATATGGTATAACGAAATGACGTTTTACGTTATATGGTATTACGTTCTAACGTAGTACGTTACATGGTATAACGTTATAACGTATTACGTTATATGGTATAACGTTTTAACGTATTACGTTATATGGTATAACGTTATCACGTATTACGTTATATGGTATAACGTTATAACGTATTACGTTATATGGTATAACGTTATACCTTATTACGTTATGTGGTATAACGAAATGACGTTTTACGTTATATGGTATTACGTTATAACGTATTACGTTATATGGTATAACGTTATCACGTATTACGTTATATGGCATTACGTTATAACGTATTACGTTATATGGTATAACAAAATGACGTTTTACGTTATATGGTATAATGTTATAACGTATTACGTTATATGGTATTACGTTTTAACGTATTACGTTATATGGTATTACGTTATAACGTATTACGTTATATGGAATTACGTTATAACGTATTACGTTATATGGTATAACGTTATAACGTATTACAATATATGGTATAACGTTTTAACGTATTACTTTATATGGTATAACGTTATCACGTATTACGTTATATGGTATAACGTTATAACGTATTACGTTATATGGTATAACGTTATACCTTATTACGTTATGTGGTATAACGAAATGACGTTTTAAGTTATATGGTATTACGTTATAACGTATTACGTTATATGGAATTACGTTATAACGTATTACGTTATATGGTATAACGTTATACCGTATTACGTTATATGGTATAACGTTATAACGTATTACGTTATATGGTATATCGTTATAACGTATTACGTTATATGGTAGAACGTTATACCGTATTACGTTATATTGTATAACGTTATCACGTATTACGTTATATGGTATAACGTTATAACGTATTACGTTATATGGTATAACGTTATACCTTATTACGTTATGTGGTATAACGAAATGACGTTTTACGTTATATGGTATCACGTTATAACGTATTACGTTATATGGAATTACGTTATAACGTATTACGTTATATGGTATAACGTTATAACGTATTACGTTATATGGTATAACGTTATAACGTATTACGTTATGTGGTATAGCGTTATAACGAATTACGTTATATGGTATAACGTTATAACGTATTACGTTATATGGTATAACGTTATACCTTATTACGTTATGTGGTATAACGAAATGACGTTTTACGTTATATGGTATTATGTTATAACGTATTACGTTATATGGAATTACGTTATAACGTATTACGTTATATGGTATAACGTTATAACGTATTACGTTATATGGTATTACGTTATAACGTATTACGTTATATGGTATTACGTTATAACGTATTACGTTATATGGTGGTATAACGTTATATGGTATAACGTCATAACGTATTACGTTATATGGTATTACGTTATCACGTATTATGTTACATGGTATAACGGTTATAACGGTAATACGTTATATGGTATAACGTTTTACCCGTATTACGTTATATGGTATAACGTTATCACGTATTACGTTATATGGTATAACGTTATCACGTATTACGTTATATGGTATAACGAAATGACGTTTTATTGTTATATGGTATAACGTTATACCTTATGCTGGCGTTATTTGCGCAACGAAATGACGTTTTACGTTATATGGTATTACGTTATAACGTATTACGTTATATGGAATTACGTTGGCACCGTATTACGTTATACGGTATTACGTTATAACGTATTACGTTATATGGTATAACGTCATAACGTATTACGTTATATGGTATTACGTTATCACGTATTACGTTATATGGTATAACGTTATAACGTATTACGTTATATGGTATAACGTTATACCTTATTACGTTATGTGGTATAACGAAATGACGTTTTAAGTTATATGGTATTACGTTATAACGTATTACGTTATATGGAATTACGTTATAACGTATTACGTTATATGGTATAACGTTATAACGTATTACGTTATATAGTATAACATTATAACGTACTACGATATATGGTATATCGTTATAACGTATTACGTTATATGGTATAACGTTATACCGTATTACGTTATATGGTATAACGTTATAACGTATTACGTTATATGGTATAACGTTTTAACGTATTACGTTATATGGTATAACGTTATAACGTATTACGTCATATGGTATAACGTTATAACGTGTTACGTTATATGGTATTACGTTATAACGTATTACGTTATATGGTATAACGAAATGACGTTTTACGTTATATGGTATTACGTTATAACGTATTACGTTATATGGTATTACGTTATAACGTATTACGTTATATGGTATAACGTCATAACGTATTACGTTATATGGTATTACGCTATCACGTATTACGTTACATGGTATAACGTTATAACGTATTACGTTATATGTTATAACGTTTTAACGTATTACGTTATATGGTATAACGTTATCACGTATTACGTTATATGGTATAACGTTATAACGTATTACGTTATGTGGTATAACGTTATAACGAATTACGTTATATGGTATAACGTTATAACGTATTACGTTATATGGTATAACGTTATAACTTATTACGTTATATGGTATAACTATATAACGTATTACGTTATATGTCATTACGTCATAACGTATTACGTTATATGGTGTAACGTTATACCGTATTACGTTATATGGTATAACGAAATGACGTTTTACGTTATATGGTATTACGTTCTAACGTAGTACGTTATATGGTATAACGTTATAACGTATTACGTTATATGGTATATCGTTATAACGTATTACGTTATATGGTATAACGTTATACCGTATTACGTTATATGGTATAACGAAATGACGTTTTACGTTATATGGTATTACGTTATAACGTATTACGTTATATGGTATTACGTTATAACGTATTACGTTATGTGGTATAACGTTTTAACGTATTACGTTATATGGTATAACGTTATAACGTATTACGTTATATGGTATATCGTTATAACGTATTACGTTATATGGTAGAACGTTATACCGTATTACGTTATATTGTATAACGAAATGACGTTTTACGTTATATGGTATTACGTTATAACGTATTACGTTATATGGTATAACGTTATAACGTATTACGTTATATGGTATTACGTTAGCGCGTATTACGTTATATGGTATAACGTTATAACGTATTACGTTATATGGTATAACGTTTTAACTTATTACGTTATATGGTATAACGTTATCACGTATTACGTTATATGGTATAACGTTATAACGTATTACGTTATATGGTATAACGTTATACCTTATTACGTTATGTGGTATAACGAAATGACGTTTCACGTTATATGGTATTACGTTATAACGTATTACGTTATATGGAATTACGTTATAACGTAATACGTTATATGGTATAACGTTATAACGTATTACGTTATATGGTATAACGTTTTAACGTATTACGTTATATGGTATAACGTTATCACGTATTACGTTATATGGTATAACGTTGTCACGTATTACGTTATATGGTATAACGTTATAACGTATTACGTTATATGGTATTAACGTTATAACGTATTACGTTATATGGTATAACGTTATAACGTATTACGTTATATAGTATAACATTATAACGTACTACGTTATATGGTATATCGTTATAACGTATTACGTTATATGGTATAACGTTATAACGTATTACGTTATATGGTATTACGTTATCACGTATTACGTTACATGGTATAACGTTATAACGTATTACGTTATATGGTCTATCGTTCTAACGTATTACGTTATATGGTAGAACGTTATACCGTATTACGTTATATGGTATAACGAAATGACGTTTTACGTTATATGGTATTACGTTATAACGTATTACGTTATATGGTATTACGTTATAACGTATTACGTTATATGGTATAACGTCATAACGTATTACGTTATATGGTATTACGTTATCACGTATTACGTTATATGGTATAACGTTATAACGTATTACGTTATATGGTATAACGTTTTAACGTATTACGTTATATGGTATAACGTTATCACGTATTACGTTATATGGTATAACGTTATAACGTATTACGTTATATGGTATAACGTTATACCTTATTACGTTATGTGGTATAACGAAATGACGTTTTACGTTATATGGTATTACGTTATAACGTATTACGTTATATGGTATAACGTTATCACGTATTACGTTATATGGCATTACGTTATAACGTATTACGTTATATGGTATAACGAAATGACGTTTTACGTTATATGGTATAACGTTATACCTTATTACGTTATTTGGTATAACGAAATGACGTTTTACGTTATATGGTATTACGTTATAACGTATTACGTTATATGGAATTACGTTATAACGTATTACGTTATATGGTATAACGTTATAACGTATTACGTTATATGGTATAACGTTTTAACGTATTACGTTATATGGTATAACGTTATCACGTATTACGTTATATGGTATAACGTTGTAACGTATTACGTTATATGGTATAACGTTATACCTTATTACGTTATGTGGTATAACGAAATGACGTTTTACGTTATATGGTATTACGTTATAACGTATTACGTTATATGGAATTACGTTATAACGTATTACGTTATATGGTATAACGTTATAACGTATTACGTTATATGGTATAACGTTATAACGTATTACGTTATATAGTATAACATTATAACGTACTACGTTATATGGTATATCGTTATAACGTATTACGTTATATGGTATAACGTTATAACGTATTACGTTATATGGTATAACGTTTTAACGTATTACGTTATATGGTATAACGTTATCACGTATTACGTTATATGGTATAACGTTATAACGTATTACGTTATATGGTATATCGCTATAACGTATTACGTTATATGGTATAACGTTATACCGTATTACGTTATATGGTATAACGAAATGACGTTTTACGTTATATGGTATTACGTTATAACGTATTACGTTATATGGTATTACGTTATAACGTATTACGTTATATGGTATAACGTCATAACGTATTACGTTATATGGTATTACGTTATCACGTATTACGTTACATGGTATAACGTTATAACGTATTACGTTATATGTTATAACGTTTTAACGTATTACGTTATATGGTATAACGTTATCACGTATTACGTTATATGGTATAACGTTATAACGTATTACGTTATGTGGTATAACGTTATAACGAATTACGTTATATGGTATAACGTTATAACGTATTACGTTATATGGTATAACGTTATAACTTATTACGTTATATGGTATAACTATATAACGTATTACGTTATATGTCATTACGTTATAACGTATTACGTTATATGGTGTAACGTTATACCGTACTATGTTTTATTGTATAACGAAATGACGTTTTACGTTATATGTTATAACGTTATAACGTATCACGTTATACGGTATATCGAAATGACGATTTACGTTGTATGGTATAACGTTATAACGTATTACGTTATATGGTATTACATTATAACGTATTACGTTATATTGTATAACATTCTAACATATTACGTTATATGGCATTACGTTATAACGTATTACGTTATATGGTATAACGTTATAACGTATTACGTTATATAGTATATCGTTATAACGTATTACGTTATATAGTATAACGTTATAATGTATTACGTTACATGGTATAACGTTATAACGTATTACGTTATATGGTCTAACGTTATACCGTATTACGTTATATGGTATTACGTTATCACGTATTACGTTATATGGTATAACGTTTTAACGTATTACGTTATATGGTATAACGTTATAACGTATTACGTTATATGGTATAACGTTTTAACGTATTACGTTATATGGTATAACGTTATCACGTATTACGTTATATGGTGTAACGTTATAACGTATTACGTTATATGGTATTACGTTATAACGTATTACGTTATATGGTATAACGAAATGACGTTTTACGTTATATGATATTACGTTATAACGTATTACGTTATATGGTATTACGTTATAACGTATTACGTTATATTACCATATAACGTTATACCTAACGTCATAACGTATTACGTTATATGGTATTACGTTATCACGTATTACGTTATATGGTATAACGTTATAACGTATTACGTTATATGGTATAACGTTTTAACGTATTATGTTATATGGTATAACGTTATCACGTATTACGTTATATGGTATAACGTTATAACGTATTACGTTATATGGTATATCGTTATAACGTATTACGTTATATGGTATAACGTTATACCGTATTACGTTATATGGTAATACGAATTGACGTTTTACGTTATATGGTATTACGTTATAACGTATTACGTTATATGGTATAACGTTATCACGTATTACGTTATATGGCATTACGTTATATCGTATTACGTTATATGGTATAACGAAAAGACGTTTTACGTTATATGGTATAACGTTATAACGTATTACGTTATATGGTATTACGTTTTAACGTATTACGTTATATGGTATAACGTTATAACGTATTACGTTATATGGTATTACGTTATAACGTATTACGTCATATGGTATAACGTTATAACGTATTACGTTATATGGTATAACGTTATAACGAATTACGTTATATGGTATAACGTTATAACGAATTACGTTATATGGCATTACGTTATAACGTATTACGTTATATGGTATAACGTTATAACGTATTACGTTATATGGTGTTACGACCGATCGCGGAGAGACGCGGTCGCGAGGAAAACGCGTCAGCGAGAGGCGTAAATTCTCGCTACGATTCGGTGAATCGACGCCGCGAAGTAGTCGTTCCCCTGTTTCGGTTAAGATAACAGAGGTGGTTGAATGAATATGACACAGTATAGTAAGTTATATTTCACCGTTTATTCCACAACTTATAACGAGGATAGTTACACTGGTGCGTATGTACGAGATGAGTGAGTGACTGATCTGCGGGTGTGTATACCCGCTCGACGGATGTTGACCGTTCGAAGGATGTAGAATCAGTGTTTCTTGGGAGACGATGCTGTCTCGGAGGAAGGCTAAGGATCAGTCTCTGGCGCACGGAACCATCGGATTTGTTGGTGACGATTTTGGCTAAGAGAGTGAGGGAAATAGGCTTCGTTGTTAATTGGTTAAACGAAGGTTGGTGGATTAGGAAGGGTCTTAGCTGCCCTTGATAGAAAGTTGTTATTAGGAAGCATCGTACGTGGAAAAACCCAACTTTCCCTTGCCAAGCCGTAGTAAACAATAGTCTTTAGAAACTGATTTAGAAAAGGACATTTGTTGGGTCTGAAGGACCTTAACGAGCAAATTACTCGGGTTTATAACGGGTACTTAGGCTATTGAGGGTACGCCGTACGGAAGAGCGGACATCTGGTGTCCGTCTGGCCCGCGGTGTGTGACCTGGTCCAGGCAGACAGTCGCGCGGCGTAACATCCTCCCCCCGTTGAGAGGGTACCGATCAAAATTTCATTAAAGGTGGAGTTAATTGGAGCAGCCGCCCGACTCCTTGTTGATTGCTGATTGTCCTTATTCTGCGTGATCGGGTTGGCTCGTTGGTAGGACGCGCTGCGTGGCACGTCGTTCCAAGATGCTCGTTGACTTGTGGTAGTCGGTATGAGGCCGTTGTCGCCAGGGTGACTTCGAAGATACGGTCGAAGGCCCGTTGCCTGGATGGCACGTTGTCCCCTTTGTAGTCTGGATCGCCGTCTTCCTCGCCGATGCCGAGCGATTTCCAGGTGAAATTCACGACCCAAGAAGTGTCGTAAATCTTGCTTCTGGAAGTGTCGTTAAACACCTCGGCCCAGGAGGTATCGTCGAAGGGAACGTCGGTGCTGCTTGGTGAAGAGTCATCAAGCGCGGTGCGGCGGTTTGAGGTTGCCTGGGAGGCTGGATTCACCCCGATGACCAGCTCGAATCGCATTCTCTTAGTAATGACCCTCGGTGGAGAATGACCGTTGGATGTCGTGACCGTGGCTTGCCGTGTGCACGGTAGCGTTCCTTATGATTCCCTCAGCTTCTGAAGTGGTGCTTGATCGGGTGGATACGCTGCCAACTGGATGCCGGCATGGTAAAGCTGTCCTGAAATCACGCTCCCGTAAACTCGTTAGTGCATCACCTATTGGGAAGTGACCGGGAATGAGGATAGGGAGATCACTCGGATTGGGTGATACGGGATAGAGAATTTGAAGGGTTGAAAATCCCTTTTATCTGCTGGTCGTCGAGAAAACTTGTGCCCCTTCTCTTGTGTTCGTAGGGTCCGAATTTTCAGCAGCCCTCTGTTGGCCTTGACGGAGTTGAGGCCGTTGTCCGTGATGATGTTCGCGCAGTATCCTCGCCGAGAGCTGAATCGGCGTAGAGCGGCTAGGAATGCGCAGGTTTTTTTGTTTAATTCTTCCTCGTCTTCGATTGGTGTTTGGGCGATGAGCTTCGGTCGGTGCCTTTGTTCCACGATGCTCGAGATTCATGTGGAGGATGAGATTCTCGGTCTTTTGGAGTCGACTGGGTAGATCTCCGCGAAAATTCGGTTGTGCGTCTCGATCGATGTGTAAAGTGCTGTTGCGATGACCCAGGTGGAGACCGTCCCTTAGAGGATCGGTTGTGCGGCGAACGACCGCCCGACGATCGATCTCCAGACGACCGACCGCTCGTTGACCGACCGCTCGTTGACCGACCGCTCGTTGACCCACCGCTTGAATACCGATCGCTTGAGGCCCGATCGCTTGAAATCCGTGGACTGACCTGAGTGAGCGCTCGGTGTAAATTTGTGTGATGGCGTTGCCCGCACATGTGACATGAACCGGATGTGCACTGAGTGAGTGAATGGCCTCTGCCTAAGCAATTTATACAGAGCGATGCCCGTTTTACAACTTCGAGGCGTTTTGTAGCCGATTTGGCCTTAAAAACCTTGCAATATCTGAGTTCGTGAGATCCTTTGCAGGTCGGACACATCCACATCCAATCTGTAATGTGTGTTCGTTCATGTCGTGCGTTTTGTCGGTGACGAGTGTGTTGGTAGGTATCCCCTTTTCCCATTGGTGTTGGAGCGTTCGTTTGATCGCCGTTTGTCCTTGTTTGCAAGAAGTCTATTAGGTGCTTGTATGACGGTAACTTCTTGTCTGGTAAGGTGCGTTGCCATTTGCGAATGATGGCTGGGGGTAACTTTGATGTAAGTAATTTGAGAAGAACGGTGTCGGATGTGATTGGGTCACCGAGGTTCTCTAACGCTTGGATGTTTATCTTGAACGTCTCGAGAAAGTCGTCTATGGCTTCGGGTGTCTCTTTAACTATTTTTGGATAGTCCAAAAGCAAGTCGAGGTGGCGCATGCAGATTTGACGGTGGCAGTCGAATTTTTCTTTGAGTACGTCAACGGCGATGGCATAGTTTGACTCGGTGATGGCTAGCGATTGTATACTTCGCGCGGCCCTCCCAGTCAAGGCTGATCGGAGGTGATAGAATTTTTGGACTGGTGTTAGTTGTTTGTTTTGATCTATCGTTGACGAGAAGGAATCGTAAAATGACTGCCAATTCTCGAGCGTACCATCAAATGTGGGTATTCGAATCTCCGGCAGTTTAAGCGAAGCAGACTCGCGACCGGCAGCTGATTCGTCGTTTGTCGATTGTGACGTCGTAATTAGTCGTAGGTTGCTCAGTTGAGTAGTTAATCGGAGTTCTAATCTCTCGTACTCGTCGGCTATTTCAAAGCCGCGCGCGGACTCCTCCTCGTCTATGCTTACGATCTGATTTTGAATGGCGCGGAGCTCCGTCTCGTATGTTTCCAGACGATTTCTTATTTGAATTAGCTCGTTCTCTCGCGGACAGCCGGATTGTTCAATTTCGTCTAGTTTTTTCGATAAGCGTGTAAAGTGGCCGATACAATAACCCCGGCGTCGACGCAAGGCGGTAAGCTCGTTACCGGTGGCCATTATTTGTTAGATAATTGAGAGTGGACTGGTTTTAACTGACTTCTGTTGAAGATTGTCCAGTTGCGGCAAGAGGTTGCGTGGTTGCGTTTTAACCACCGAATTATACCTCTTCAAGGGTGACGATCCTTGACGTTACTGACCTCGCTAGGGGGGTAACGTTTCCGCTGCTGGCTATGTTGGATTCACGTGGCACTGTATGATAGTGGGTGTCACTGGTATGCGCCTTTCACTTGACGCGTGATGCGGCTTTGAGGATCGAATGATTCGACCGGTTACGTGTCCACACTTTTCACTTGTCACTGAATCCGGCTCGAAGGACCAAATGTTACGACCGATCGCGGAGAGACGCGGTCGCGAGGAAAACGCGTCAGCGAGAGGCGTAAATTCTCGCTACGATTGGGTGAATCGACGCCGCGAAGTAGTCGTTCCCCTGTTTCGATTAAGATAACAGAGGTGGTTAAATGAATATGACACAGTAGTAAGTTATATTTCACCGTTTATTCCAACAACTTATAACGAAGACAGTTACGCTGATGCGTATGTACGAGATGAGCGAGTGACTGATCTGCGGGTGTGTATACCCGCTCGAAGGATGTTGACCGTTCGAAGGATGTAGAATCAGTGTTTCTTGGGAGACGATGCTGTCTCGGAGGAAGGCTAAGGATCAGTCTCTAGCGCACGGGACCATCGGATTTGTTGGTGACGATTTTGGCTAAGAGAGTGAGGGAAATAGGCTTCGTTGTTAATTGGTTAAACGAAGGTTGGTGGATTAGGAAGGGTCTTAGCTGCCCTTGATAGAAAGTTGTTATTAGGAAGCGTCGTACTTGGAAAAACCCAACTTTCCCTTGCCAAGCCGTAGTAAACAATAGTCTTTAGAAACTGATTTAGAAAAGGACATTTGTTGGGTCTGAAGGACCTTAACGAGCAAATTACTCGGGTTTATGACGGGTACTTAGGCTATTGAGGGTACGCCGTACGGAAGAGCCGACATCTGGTGTCCGTCTGGCCCGCGGTGTGTGACCTGGGCCAGGCAGAGAGTCGCGCGGCGTAACATATGGTATAACGTTATAACGTATTACGTTATATGGTATAACATTATAACGTACTACGTTATATGGTATATCGTTATAACGTATTACGTTATATGGTATAACGTTATAACGTATTACGTTATATGGTATATCGTTATAACGTATTACGTTATATGGTAGAACGTTATACCGTATTACGTTATATTGTATAACGAAATGACGTTTTACGTTATATGGTATTACGTTATAACGTATTACGGTATATGGTATTACGTTATACCGTATTACGTTATATTGTATAACGAAATGACGTTTTACGTTATATGGTATTACGTTATAACGTATTACGTTATATGGTATTACGTTATAACGTATTACGTTATATGGTATAACGTTGTAACGTATTACGTTATATGGTATAACATTATAACGTATTACGTTATATGGTATTACGTTACAACGTATTACGTTATGTGGTATTACGTTATAACGTATAACGTTATATGGTATAACATTTTAACGTATTACGTTATAAGGCATTAAGTTATATCGTATTACGTTATATGGTATAACGTTATAACATATTACGTTATATGGTATAACGTTTTAACGAATTACGTTATATGGCATTACGTTATAACGTATTACGTTATATGGTATTACGTTATCACGTATTACGTTATATGGTATTACGTTATAACGAATTACGTTATATG